>NC_041225.1:41266325-41292056 GCF_002837175.3 Physeter macrocephalus
TCAATTTACATTCTTACCAGCAGTGCAAGAGGGTTCCCTTTTCTCCACACCCTCTCCAGCATTTATTGTTTCTAGATTTTTTGATGATGGCCATTCTGACCGGTGTGAGATGATATCTCATTGTACATTTATTCTGTTTTTAATTGACCCATCTAAATGTTCTTTGAATGACTACTACAACTGGCTTTGTGTTGAGGACATAACAAAAACAAAAGCAAAAGCAAGAAGCTGTCCTTACCCTCAATTTGCTCAATACCCAATGAACAGAACAGGATCCATAACTCGTTAGGGTTCCCCAGTCCAGAGAGGCAGCCAGAGGAGGCTCCCTGGCAGAAGACTCTCAGAGCTGAATTCTGAGGACTTACTGAGCTTTGGTAAGACTGGGAGTGTTGGAGGGGAAATAAGTAAAGGCAGGAGGGTGTTGACGACAAAGGGGTCTGCTTACTGGCTTGCCCAGTGAGGAGGGTGCCTGAGCAGAGCTGGGAGACTAAAAGTGAAATCTTCTCCCTCCTGGACTCCCTGGCCTCACGCAGGGGACAAGACGGACAGTGAGACTTGAGCCACAGAGGATAAAGAAACTTGAATCCGGCATCCATCCCTGTTCCTGCCATGTTTTGTGGCTTTGTGCATCTTGCCTGGGGTACATTTTGCAGCTTGTGGATGCTTATTATCCATAATAATCATAATAATTAATAAAACCTTTTAAAGGGGGCTTTAATCATGCTGGTGCTTTGCTTCCAAACACATAATAAAAAGGAATTACTTATAAGAGTGACAAATTTATTCCTAATTATACCATTATTTTGTTATGCAATACAAGTAAAGCAATTTTTGAAGCTGGAAAAATGTCTCACACAGAATTAATTAGAACAGTACACTGTTCGGAATTAGGCAATTATTTTATTGGTATTTCACAACTAGAACTTTGTAAGAGCACCTCAAATATTTTCATTAATGCCAGTAAATAGTTATTTTAAACACTTACTAGTATGAGTTCTAAAGATACATTTTGGACTGTTTTTGGACCTTATGAAAACGTTTTTAGTCTGAGAGAAAATTTATGACCCGTGAGTCACTGTGGTCCCAGAGAAGTTTTGAGGAAGCAGATGGCAATGTTTAGGGAATTCACTTCTTGTTCAACATGACACAGCAGGGGAGGGGCTGCAGAGACATAGCAGCGGGTCCCAGCCGAAAGGGGACCTGGGTGTCATCACCATGCAAGTGAGGGAATCCAGAGAGGGAGAGCTCCCAGGTCACATGGTAAGTTATGGGCTAAGATCATAACTCTCGTCCTTGGACTCTGATTTCTGTGTTCTTACTTTCTTTAAAAAATACAGACTTGTTTTTCAGGTTGTAGAAGTAATACCTCCTCATATCCAATGCTCTTTCCCACTGCCTTCTGACCCATGCCCACACTGACTTCTTTATTTCATTTTTGCAGTAGATTAAATAGCCCATGGGTACGGTCATATGTTCTTACTTTGCCTCATGCGTGTAAAACTTGCCTCCTTACCCATCTATTCCTAGGCTGTAAATAAAGCCTAAGTTCTCTTTTAGTCTTCTCCTAACCAGCTCACGTTCAGGGCTGGGCACATAGCACAGGTGCTATAAAGAGTTGCTTAGCTTTACCAAGCTCGCAGCCTGTGACCAGAGTGCAGGAGACTCAACGCCTCGTGAGATTCTTCTGGGCTGCCTTCTTGCATTCAGAGAGAGGTCGTGGGTGGGGAGGCAGCCATGCTGGTGAGACTCCCATTTGGAGAAGGTCAGCAGCCTCTGGTGGGAATAAATGTCCTTATGTAGTGGCCGTGGCCTCATTCGTGGGTCATGCGTTTGGATGCCACCGAGGGAGCAAGAGGACCTTTTGGTTCCTTGTGTTGTTAGGAACAAAACTTCTTTTTTACTGGAGGTGAATAGAGCTGGAAATATGCATGCCCAGAAAACACATTGGCAGGCAGGGCACTGGCGTTCGGATCAGTTGGCTCCACACTCCAAAGGAGGAAAGAAGCAAAGGCTGGGGAGTCGGGGAGTGAAGAAGCAAAAGAACTATGGGAACTGCATGGTTCACAGGGAAGCCTCGGGCAATGGGCTTGCTAACCTCAGCTTTAGTCTGAGTTATGTCACTTCCTCACCGTGCACCCTGAAGTAGGGAGATACCTGCTTTGGGCCTCAGTTGCTCAAATTATAAAATGAGGGCACTAGACTACCAAGTACCTAGGGCTTGTCTGAGGTGTGCTGTAGTTATCAGCCACGCCCCACAGGTGGCTTCTCTTCTGCCAGAAACACAGGTCTTGTGAGCTTTGAGTAGCTGAAATAATAGAAATGTTCTTCGGTCTTCCATGGCAGCTTTCTCAATCATTACAGCTCTCTCGCGGCTCGGCTTTGCTACCTAATATTTAACCTAAACCTTTTCCCCGCTTTAGTTTTAGTTCATCATCACTTGCTCAGTTCTATCAATCTACCTATGCATTTCTATGTCACCTCTCACCAGAGTGCTTAGCACCTGTCCTTTCTGAGCAATGAGGTTAATATTGAAGGTAAAATCTATTTCATAGAGATAATGTACTACAGACCTTTCAGAAGAGCTCTCTATGATAATGAGGAATGAGTTACCATGCTGAGGTTGTTTAAATGTCATTTATTTTAACAAGTGACACTCTGAATTTACTTAAAGTTGACTACAATGAAGGAAGGGTGGAAAGTTTTAAAGTTTCATGAAACAATAATAGAACTGCAAAGCAAGGAGCCCTGAAAGATGGATCTGAATGGCAGTTCTGATTACAAGCTCCGTGGGAGGGCTGGTTGGGTAGAATGCTTCCTGCGGCTTCTGAAAGACTCCAGAGATGTGGAGGATGAGGATGTCAGAGAGAGAGCACCGGTTCGGCCTCTGAGCTTCCTTCCCTTTTCCATTGTGCTCATGTGTGTATATATGTGCTCATGCGTACACAGATGTCTGGGTAGGTATACGTGTGCAAGTGAGCCAGAGAGGGAACATTCTCTTTCCTGTTGATTGCACTATTTAACATTCCTCCGGGCACTGAATCAAGGCTGTGAGTCCTGAGGCAGTTGTCACTCAGTTACTCTTGCTGTCTTTTGTCTGGAGCAGTGTTTGGCTGTCTGAGAACGAAGACCATGTTTTATTCTCATCTCTACCAATAGGAGTTAACAAAGTTAGATACAGTGATTTATGCTTGTTCATTGAAAAATTGAGCTTGGAGGGTAGACAGTGGGTAAAGGCTGCAGAGTCTCCTTGGGGAAAACATGGTGAAAGGCAGAGGAATTCCTTTATTTGAATGAGTGTTCTTAGGGGTCTAGGAAGGGATTCGTTTGATTGCAAGCAACAGAAACCAGTTAGAACTAATTTAAGAATTAGTTAGGTGGGTGGGATGAAGGTGGGTTGGTTGTCAGGATGCTGGTGTACCTTGGGGACATAGGGCAGCTGGTTCTTTCAAGGGCATGGAAGAAGGAATTGGAAAGCCATCAAGGAACCATTGTAGGAGAGATAATCTGATGGATTTGGCTTAAGTCAAGAATCCACCCCCAAGAGCTAACTATGTGTATTCACCTTACCCCTCTGGCTGCTGGTGTAAATAAAGAACATCTCCCCATTGGTAAGTAGTAATAATAAACACAATTTTTACATGAAAAAAAAAAAAAGTCTGTCCCTGGTCCAATCATGCATGGCCAAGAAGAAAAGGTCAAGTAAAACAAATGTGGGCTATTGGGGGCTTGTTCCTGTGTATGGAGGTGGCAGTTCTCATTGAAAGTGGCCATTCTGAGCTAGGCAAGTATCACAGAACATTTCTAGTACACCCGGGAACTTTAGAGCATACATAAAGCTGAGCTCAGAATCAACTGCCATTTTGTCTTCCTTGCAATGGAACGTGGCATATAGTAGTTAGCCTATCACATCAAGTGAAATGATGTCTGAGGTGGGTGATTCATGAAGAGTTAGATCATAACAACATTTTTTAAGTTAAATAAGTTATTTTCTTTTCAGTCCAATCAATTCCCTTATTTGAACATTTAAGATAATTATAGGTTACAGGTAAATTATATATTATACACATGCTAAATTATAACCCATCTCCACCAATTAATATTTATTGAGCAATGAATAGGCAAAATATGCTAACTTAGGGATTATTCAAGACCTGAGTGTAATTAGAGTATTTCGGCTGGGAAAGAGTATCGCTGCATCTTCCCAAACATCCCTCCCTTCTCTCCCCAGTGTATGTGAAGGGAAATGCTAACCCTTAGCTTATCTCTGAAGTTGTTTACACAAGGGAAAAAAATCAATTACTTTAAATATTTTAGATTCTATTTCCCAGTAACTAACCAATTGCAATTTATGACGCTCTTAAGAGCCAAGTAGAAGAGTGAAATGTAATGTTTTATATTTTTCATTCCTCTAGAGCTTCTTGTGGGTCTCTCACATGCAGACATGAAGGAGATTATAGTGAACCTGACAGCCTGGTGCTCCAAGCTTGGGACCAGCGTGGTAGACAGACTGGTGAGTGTTCTATTTGGTATTGCTGATGGTGTAGTCCGGCTCAGAAAATCGGGTTATGGTCGTGCAGAAAGTAGAAATCACAGGATATCTATGGCTTTGCCAACAGTGAATGAAACTTAATTAAAAAAAAAAAAAGTTTAGCGATTTATAAAGCATTTTGAAAGCCAGAACTTAACATTTAAACCATGGAACAGATGACTATTTTATAGGAATCGCTGCAATCATGAAGGAAGATGTGGTGGTAGCCCAGTGATTTAGCATTTATCAACCCCCCATGATGACGTCTCCACAAACGGGATTAATACCCAAACCTTAAGGATGCTCTGAGTCTCTGTGGACTACTTGGGCAGGAAGGGACGGGAGAGCATAGGGAATCCGAGAGGGGAGGAGGTTGTCTATAGCAGATGTGACAGAAGTGGTGCCTTACGCAAAAAGCACATTGACCATCAGGACAGCTTGACAGAGAAAACATTTCCTGGCCTGAATCTGATAAATCTGGAACCCTATTGATAGTATGAGTTCATACCCGGTTCAGCTGGGACGTTCCAGTTTCTGCCTGTCTGCATTTGGATGATGAAATATTTTATCCCTTACTCGTCCCAGGCATCAGCTCATGCAAAGCTTTTAGAAACTACGACCTGTGACGGACTAATTCACTCTTCAAGTTGCATATATCAGTGGAATCCTTTCTAAGGCTGTATGTTCCTTGTTCCACCCATCTTTGTATCTCTAACAGCTCTAAACATCCCTACCTACCACTACAGATGTACGCTCCTAGAGCGATTTCTACTTTCCAGGCTCATTCTATAAGTTTTTTCCTCTGAATCTCTCAATTACCAAGGGATGGGCGAAGGCTGGGCTGTCATTGCTCAGAGATATTAAAGCACTTACTCAAGGTGATCATGGTTGTCAGGGGCAGAGCCCAGAGTAGAACGCAGATTCACAATTCCCAGGCCAATGCTTTGTCTGCCATATGAAGGGCGATGTCATATACAAACTGCGGTTTCCAGGGCAGAGCCCATGTCTCACTCTCAAGGTGTCCCCCTCACCAAGCGCCCTGTGTAGTCAGTGTCCACAAGACTTATGGAACCAGGGGAGAGACCACAGAACTACACGTGTGGCAACTTGGACTATAATTTCACTGCTAAATATCTGTGTTACGTGGCCCCTCTCTCCTTTTAAAAACATGCCTGTTTCTTTATTTCTCTCCTATAAAGTGAGGGCAATAAGATTAGTCTTGTCTCCTCAGGAGTTATAATGACAAATATATATGAAAAGAGTGGGGTAACATTTAGAAAAAAAGAAAATGCTCAATATTTAAAGTAAACAGATATAAAAATACAATGGGTTATTTTTCCCAGAAAAAGCCTTAAATGGTCATGCAGAGTAGTTCCCTGCAGCCTTTGTTTGACCACCAATCCGGGTCTCCCTCCCAAAGCCCTGAGTGCTCTTGGTCACCATTGCCATGTCTCTGCATGTGAAGTGGAAAGAGGGAAGTAAACGTGAGATGCAGTGGATATAAACCAAGCAAACTTTAATCTTTGCAAAAGAAAACTGAAGGCAAGTCCTATGCATGATGTCCATAATCCACATTTTGGAATTGAGGAAGGCATGTTTGTGCTTATTAGACGCACACTTATACACACATTTGCTTAAGTGGACGTGGCTTTCCCTTTCACTTCCTCACTGGAACTGTTGGGTGTGCTGCTGTTTTGTTCTAGAGAAGACGTATCTGAGTCCAGAGGAAATGGTAGCAGTTTCATAGGAGATAAAGTGATCCAACACAGCTCACACACACAATAAATGAAATGAGAGGTGACAGACTTGTAATGCGTCTTTAATGTAATCACTATATTCCAGCAGTGGAGGTATGATCTCAATTTGTATGGATGCACAGGGCTTTCTCATTTGAGATCATCATTAGTGGGTTGTACGCACCTTGTTGAAATGGGAATCTGCCCTGTGGAAATTTAAGGCTCTTAATGAAACTAGAAAACGTCAGGTGTGACAGAAGGGACTGGACTGAGTCAGATCACCCATGCTGCCGAATGACCTGATTTTCAGCGGTCAATACCAAAGATTCTCAATTCTGCGCCTGACTGAGAACAATTCAACGCACTCTCTTCTGAAAGCTGATGGTAAAGGGAGGACCAACTGCCCTGACAACACAAGACCATGTGTGTGGGGTGGGGTGTTCGGGTCATCTCACATCTCCTGTATATATGATTTATAAACTGGATTTGATCCTTGTTCCTACTCCTCAGCAAAGGAACGCTATTTACATTTTAAAGAAGACTTTTGTTGCTCATATTTCTTACTCCCCTAGATTACCACGGCTTCTTATCACATTCAACCTGTCTCATAGTTATTTGTGTCTGTGTTTTATTTTCCCTGGCAGACTGTGAACCCTTTGATGTTAAAGTCCAGATCATAATCATCTTTGCAATCCCTCCTTGCACCTTAGTACCAGGCCTGAAAAAGAGGCAGCTTGCATCCGTGCTTGGTGAACTGAATTGAAGCACTTCCTTTAAATCCGGCAAGCAGGGCCATCCTGCTTGTTTTTGTTATACCATCCTGCTTGTTTTTGTTATAACAAGGCCCTGTTATAACAAAGCAGGGCCTTGTTATAACAAAAACAAGGAATAAAAAAAACAAAACAAAGAAAAGTGATTCCACTGAAGTCGCTGTCAGATTGTGTGTGGTGAAGAAGCCCTGTTCTGCTCCCATGTAACGAAGCATATGACTCTGAGGGGGAGTGGAGACCCTTTTCCTGCTTCAGCATGGGATAGGGAATGAGCTGGAATGCAGTGAGAATTCCAGAAGACACAGCCTGGTTTGGGCACACTGAGGGCTTGAGTGCTTACACAGCGGTGGCGCCCATGGTGGGCGCACTCCAGTCGGAGCGGCCATGCCCAGCGCCTGCTGCAGCAGAAGTGCCACATGCCTATGGAAGCAGCAGTGTGTCAGTGACTCTGGGAAGGATGGGCGCTAACGGCCTTGCTCTGGACACCGTTGTGCCCTCCTTGAAGACAGGAGGCAGCAGGGGCGGTGTCCCTGAATGAGGGACACTAGCGCACGGTGGGCTTGGCATCATGTAGCGGTTTTGGCATAATTGACAGGAACTGGAAGGAGCGGCAGGGACGACACTTAAGAGGATTGGTGTAGCACCTTGGTAGCCAAAATCATTTTCATGAACTAGTGGGAAAACACCAGAAACATCAATTACAGAAAATTGAGAGAGTGTACATGTTATACATGTGGTGACAAGACCCAAGTCTGGGACAGTACCAGTGACACAGGGAATAGGAAGAGCTGAGGGTCTACATTGCTTCAAATAGGAAAGGATTGTAGGCCACTGGCCAGTGTAGCTCCAGCAGTATTCTGTGATTCCAAATTAAATACAGGGACCTGTCTGCTGCTGGTATGCAGGAAATGCTAGTAAGGAATATTGGGGCCCTTAGAGCCTGGGGGGGAAATTATCTTCAGTGATAAAGAGGATGGGAGAATGCTTTCCCTGTTTCTTCCATTTACCTTCCCCAGAACCACAGCCTTCTCCGGCCCAGGCGAGCGCCCCCCGATACCTCAGAATTTACATTTCACAATGTTAAAACAAGATCTGATATAGATAATTTAGCCCCAGAAAGCTTAAGCCAGGGACGATCAAGCAGGGCTTCAGTAACAGAGAACACCAGGCCTCTTTATTTCTTTACCCTGGGACTTTTATTTCTGAGCCAAGAAGATAACACATCTTAATAGCAAGCAACTGAGTTAACTAGATAAAAGGTTTCATAAACAGTTAGTGAAATCTTGAAATCAGACAAACCGGAGATTCACAGCCTTACCTTGCTTGACTGGATCTAAATGTACATCACTGAAGGCAACACAGAATGAGATGCTGAGATACTGAGCACTACTCCCGTGAGCCGATACATACGGGCTTCCATCCATCCATCCATCCATTCATTCATTCATTCATTCATTCATTCCACAGATAGATATTGAGTTCTACTACACAGCTTCCTCTCAGCTTAAGTCTGAGGATAATGGATAACAAAGGAATCAATCAGCTAAAATGGATTTAATGATCTTACAAGATAACGTTTACATTAAACCAGTGAGTACATGGAGTTCTAAAAGGCCATTTTTCCATACTAGTTGATGGTAAATAAATAGAAAACCTGAAAAGCTTAGATCCATAAGTAAATAATGGTACTAGAAATTAATATAGAAGTGTGAAAGATGACTTAAAATGAATAAGTTGACATATAGTGAAAGGATCAGGATTATAAATTATGGTGATTCTATGGTTAAAAGGAAACGATAGGCAAGCAAAAATAGGAAAGCTCAACAAAAGGGAAGAAAAACTACTTGGCAGGAAGAAAGAGATCCGGGAGCCTTTTACGAAATTGATTTTGGTGAAGGAAGGGGATAGAAATGAGACTAGAGGGGCTGAGAGCCTGGGGCACACAATGGGGGGCTTTGGACTTGTGAAATACTGCTGGCCCCCTCATGGACCACCTGTAAGCCACAGATTTTAAATAAAGTAGAAATTCAAGAAAATTCCAATTACTGTGGCAGCAGCTAGAAAAAGGGAATATCAAAGGAAGTATCGAGGGGAAAAATGATTGATTCTGAACAAAGGAAAATTAAAGATCAAAAGCAAGAAGATAAAGGAAATCATACTGGTTTTGGACAAAGACTACGTGCATTCAGAACCTATAAATAGATAAATAGGGAGCAGTTTTCTGAAAAAGTTAATGAAATGGAGCAACAACTGAGATATGGAAAATAATGATTATGTGACGATGGGAATAAAGCCAGTCAAATGCTACCACATCAATTAACGAAACAGCAGGCCTCCAAAGCGGAGACAAAAATAATACAACTTCTGAAGACCCAACATTTACAAGACAACATAAAAGAACCAAGAGAAACATGTGCCTTTCACTACTAATCTGCCTTTACATGAAATATTACCAAAAAATACTTTTAAAAAATGAAAATTATTCAAATTGCAAAGCAAATTATTCAAAGCCATGTATGTTTCATCAGAGCAAGTTTCCCTCGGTGCTCCTGTGGGATCTCTAGGCCATGGGCCCTCGTTTTTGAGGGTGACCACTCCGTAGGTGGTGGCACCAACTCTGTAGATGTTCAGACCCTCCAGCAGAGGCAGAAGGGTCATGGCCTCTGTTTCACTGAGCTCCTGTGTTGACTCTTAGCTTCCCTCAGGGCCAGAGGGAATGCTTTCAGGCATTCCTTCTCTGGCTCCCCGCTTCCAATTTCTGATACTAATGTCCACGGAGCCCATCTCTAGGCACACCTACTGAGCACACAGTTGGATGAACAGCTGGACTGAAGGATTCAGTGTCCCTGACAACCTCTTTCTTCCCAGTTACCAAACCAAGGCAGATGCTAATGTTCTTTCCGATGTCATTAATTAGCTGTGCTTCACTGGTTGTGAGTGGCACAATTGAAATTTTGTCCTCCAATGTTCACTGTCTTCCTGGTTTCTCTCATTTGTTTTGACATCTGTTTATTTCCTCTGCATCTTCAGTGCCTAGCAGAGTCCTTAGCCCATTGCCAGTGTCAGTAATGGTTTGCTGAGTGAATGGATCTTCATACGCTCACCTTCCTCCTTGCGGAATCCATTATACCAACGCCTGCCTCCAATTGTCCCTTCTCTGTCGATTTTTCTGGCTCTTTCTTCCATACTCTGGCTCCAAACCATGGGGGTCTCCCAGGGTTTTGTCTTAAATCTTTCTCTCATCCCATTTTATGTTTTTCCCCTTTTTCACATCACTTTTCTTTTCCTTATTCTTTTCTTTTAATCCTGTTTATGTTTGTTTGTCTGTTTTAAGAAAAGTGAACCAGTTCATTTCAAGGCAGTGGATAGATCACCAAAAGGTAAAAAAGCAATGGATGCTTTTGTAAAGCCAGAACTCAAGATCTTATTTAATTTCTCATAGGTACATCTTCTTTGAGTATGATTTTCCTAGAAACAGGGCTTCCCACAAAGCTTATTTAAAAATAACAAAACACAAGCTAAAATAACACGCATATTTTTAAAACATAATATGTAAAATAAATATAAATATTTATCACAAATTAAACAAAACTGTAACACAAATCTGTAATTATAACCAAATATAATTTCTACCCATTAGTAATTATTTCCAGTAAAGATAATACTAGCTTTCTCTTCATGCTTGCTGTCATTCCTTCTTCAACCTATCCTAAATTTTAAAAATTTGAGTTATAATTTTCTGATGGTGAGTTTAATAGCTTCTAATATATTTACTTTGTAACTTTAAAAAAACTTTATTAAGGTTATACATGAAAAACTGCAGTCTCTGCTTCTCTGCAAATATTTCCTACTTCTCATGTATATGAGTGTTCTATTGTCATAACAAGTTACCACAAACTTAGTGGCTTAAAACAATACATTTATTATCTCCCAGTTCTAGAAGTCAGAAGTCTGACACAGCTCTCACTGGGATACAGTGAAGATGTCAGTGGGGTTGCATTCCTTTCTGGGGGCTCTAGGGGAGAATCTGGTTTCTTGTTCATTCAGGTGTTGGCAGAATTCAGTTCTATGCAGGTGTAGGATGGTTTCTGGCTGTAAGCCCACAGCTGCCTGGTACCCTGGTCCTCACACTAGCCTCCTACATCTCAGAATAAGCCACAGGACTTAGGATCCTTCTCATCCTGCTTTCTCTCTCCCTCATCTCCTGCTTTTCTTGTCCACTTTTAAGGACTCCTGACCAGATTGCGCCCACCCTGATAATCTAGAATAATCTCCATTTCAGGGTCTTTAAACTTTCTCATATCTGAAGTCACTTTTGCCATTTAAGGTAGCATTCACAGATTCCAGGAATTAGGGCTTGGACATCTTTTGGGGTAGGGGCATTATTCTGCCTACTGTATCACAGGTACCCACAGCCAGCTCTTTTAGGTCATTATTTTGTTAATTATCCTAGTATCTCTAAATAGAAATCCTTGATTTTTTCAGTTTTTGTAATTATGTATTGACTTCCAATTTTAGAAGATGAGGATTTAGCCACTTTTTCTACTCAACCTCCTATAAAATATTTCTGTTTCTTGTCCCTTCATCTTTCTTATGTGGTTAAATTAAAATAAGATCAAATACAGTTTTTATATTATTACTTCATAGCTGAATTATGTTATACTATTTTTTTTTTCTGGCAAAACTTTTTTGTTTGTTAAATTTCCTCTGTATTTATCTCTCAGTTACTCCTATACTGTCTCCCAGTTGTGTAAATTCCCTCCCTGTCCTGGTTCTGCTAATCAAATTAGGTACTGTCAGTTCCATCTCCTTGAAGGACTCTCTCCCAGAATTTTCTGACCTGTTCAATCTGGATTTGTTGATTTCTGAGCATGCTGCCTAACTGCATCATGGGAATCTCCCTGTAACTGCATCCTTAACATTACTTTCACTTCCTACTGTGTGGATTCTCTCCCTGTTTTTTGGGTTTTTTTCCTCATTTCAGCTGAATATATTCTTCAGAAACTTCTTGATTAAGGATGTAAGGGAGGCAAAATATTTTAAACTCAGGCATTAATTTCCTATTCTCAAACTTAACTGAGCGTTTGACTGGTTTTGAATTTTAATTGGATATTATTTTCCATCAGAATTTTTGTCTAAACATTGAGTTGGCAGTCTTGAGCTTCATCAGTCCCCCTGCTCACAGTACCTTCATTATCTCTGTCCTCATTGGTGTTCAGTATCCTTCAGTCCAGAGACGTTCTGTTTTATTCCCTCTGGAGAAAAACCGGTTAGGCTTCTGCAGTGAGCAAGAAGTTGCATGGAATGGGAGGAGGAACTAGGAGTCTAACTGCTTCATAAAATGATTTTCTATTAACCATCCTGTTTTTAACCCTATATTCCCAACCTCCAATACAAATACACATTTCCTGGGTACTTAGTTCTTCTGATTCCAGAGCCTTGGGGATTTTGTGATGTAAATGAGGATATTTCTTAGCTTTCCCCCGATTCGGATTTAGCATTTTCCAGCCAGCTAAGGCAGTTAACACTGACTACTTTCCAGCTTTAAAATACTGTCACTGTTGTATCCACTTCCATTCTTTTTGCCATTATGTTTATGTCCTTTTACAATCACTTTCCATGATTTTCTATCTTTATTTCTTCTTGGTCATGGCTGAATTCAATTTGTGTGATCAACCTTCTATCTTTAACTGAAAGTCTTCATCAACTTTTACAGTTCAACTAACTCTATTTTGTTATTGTTGTTGATAGGAAGATCAGAGTTTCTAGATATACCAGCTCATTCAAGGTCTACTTTTAAGCGGCCCACTTCCTACAGGACAACTTAACCTAGATATTCGGTCAGCTTTTAGCTAAAACTCAACTGGAAAACATCAAAATAGTCCTTCTAGCCCAGTGCTCTTTCAGGCCTACCTTTTATAGCCATGGAGACCACCATTTTCCAGGTCCCCAAACTGTTCAGTTAGGTTGCCAGTTTGTCTCTCGGTTCAATCTGTTAGTAAGGCACATTGATTTTTTTCTTCATGACGTCTCTCAATGCTTTCATTATCTGTCAATAGGATTATTGCAAAACAACCTATTGACAAGTTCTGATCTCTCGCATTCCGCCCCCCCCTTTTTTTTTTCCATTCTACTCAACCTTGCTGAAGACCACTGTCACCATGATACCTTCTAGCTACGTATATGTTCTTCCCTTCTCTTTGGATCAAATTTAGACTGAATTGTCAGTGCCTTGATATAGAAAGCACTCAGTAAATGCTTGTGAAGGGAGCAGCTAAATGACATTCAAGGATCTCTCTCAGAGCTTTTCACTTTGCCTAACATTCATGACTTTTCTCCCCACTGTTTCCAGTGTAAATCCCCATCCCTATTTTAAGCTTGACCTTGCCTTGGCCTTTTCCCCTCCCCACCTAAATCTGCATTTCCTCAAGTATCTACTTTACCTCTAAATGCTCATGGAATCCTGCCCTGAATGTCAACAGAACGTGGAGCTAGCTGTCTTAAAATCATATGTGTGTCATTTGCTGTTTTGTTTGCATCTGCATTTTCTTCCTCAAGCTCTTTGAGGGCAGGGATTATATCTACCATTTCTCTCAGACTTATCAATATGCACATGACTTGGCATATACAAACTAGTATATTTTAAACTTTTCTACAAAAATATCCTTGAGCAAAGACGAGTGAGGACTTCACTCTAAGACACGTGCTTAAAAAGTTTGTCATTTCCTTGAATTTGCATATGTAATTTTCATTTTTTAAAATTTTGCATTCTAAACCACAATTTATTTGTGTCAAGGTACTGAGTCCAAAATTTGACTCCACCACTTAATACTGTACAGCCTTGGGCCAATTACTCACCCTTTCTATATATCAGTTTTCTCATTTTGAAAACAAAGATGGCAGTTGTTTTTATCTCATTGATATAAGCAAGTACATTAGTTAATCTATATAAAGCACTCAAGACAGTGCTAAGCAGTTATTAAGGGCTCAATAAATATTAGATACTATTTTTAAAAGATTGTTTAGATTATTTTCTTCTGATATTCAAGTTAAATTAATGCTTCAGAAATTTGTGCCATATTTATCCTATGGTTTCAGAGAATCAGGATGGAGCCACACAGCAGACCCTTACATACAGAGCTGGGAGTCAGCAGGGCAAACACTGTGTGGTCCTCCTTGCAGAGGCTGAGATCCAACAATCTGAGTCTTGTTTCACATCACAGAGGAGCAGAGACCCACACTCCCCACTATTGCAGCCTCAGTGTGGCCATCCCAGCGCAGAGACACAGACACAGACACAGAAGGCTGTCTTCTCCACTCTTTAAAACACATAGATTTGGATGATCTCTGTCCCTCAAAAGATTTCCTGTAATGGAACCCCTACACCCTGCATGCCTGGATTTTGTTTTTGTTTTAGGATTTCAAGGGTGTCCACAATAAGGAAGAAACACTTTGTCTCAAGATCAAACCTGGCTCTTTTGCCTCATTATTTAGTCTGTCTCCAAATTATGGTAAAGGTTTACCCTTCTGTGATTTTCAGGGGAGACTGAAGATTAAATCTTGAGGAAGTTTTAGACTAAATCTTGGTACTTTCGTGTTGCAGTAAGAAGTGAGGAGAAGAGAAAACTGAGGGGCTAAAAAAGGGATGGAGATGGACTGAGATTTAACCCAGAGTGCTGTAAATTACCTCTACTGGTCGCTTGGCAGATTTGCTTCTTAATCCATGTTTGCTCTAAATATAAGTGCTCTCATTTCCTAAAATACTTCTGCCTTTTCATGCCCTTTGGTAATCTCATTCTCTGATGTCAGACTGGTGTGAATCCGTAAGTGTCCCTTTAATTCTCTAAGGCTAAATTCAGTGATGTCGTTTTAGCAGATGGAGAGATATACTAGGAAGCACCAAGGTCCTGGTGTCGCCTACTCAGTTATGGTACATGGGGAAGCCACTCGATTACTGAAGGTAGAGAATGATGTCTTGACTGAAGGTAGAAGCGTGTGCCCGTGTACATTTATCTCAGCACAGTGTTCACCCGAGGGGAACAGTCTGCTCTGTCTATGTTTTGGGACTCATGTGTCCTGCAAGGTCCTGTGCAAATGTTGCCTCTTCCAGGAAGTCCGTGCTGATTGTCCCTTCCTTGCTCCTTCTGCATGTTACCTGCACTGATTTTGTGACACTGAGCCCTGTTTACCTTGTACTGTAAGGGGCTAGAGTTAGGACAGGACTCAACACAGATGATGAGTTCATTCAGGGCAAGGATGGCCGAAGCCAATTGCCAGGTTGACTTGTTTCGAGAGGAGAGCTACTTGGCTTGGGTGCTGTCTCTGGGTCCTTAGTCGCAGGGCCCTTCTTCGAGGCCAGGCCTTGGACTTAGGAGGGAGGCAACTGTCTGTGATGCTCCTTCTTCTCTCTCCACTCCCTGGTAGTGCCCTTGTGTTCTTAGCTCCTGCTTTAACCAAATGTGCTCCCAGATCACTGCCCAGTACTCCTTGGGCTCTTCTCTCTATGAATAGTCTTTCCCTGAAAAGGAGATAATCCTTTTTATTTTTTTGCCAAAGAGATTTGAGGGAGCAGCTTGAGCATTCCAGAGGAGAGACTTTTTTTAAGACAGGGGTTTCTGTCTACCTACCTACTTCTTCTGTCTGCAGGAAGGTAGTTGTAGAAGAGGCAGAGCATAGGTTTTTGGTGGTTTCTGTTTCTCTCTTGGCCTGAAATTCATCTCTATGGCTTTTAAAAAGAATTTTTTCAGTAAATGCTTTCCCCTTTAAAACTGGTTAACAATAGGCACCATTGAAAGCACACCTGAAGGCTCTGTGCATATGAAATCAATGGAAAACTCACAGCAGTCTCCAAGGACTCTTTTTAAAATCACCTTGGACCCCATATCTCAGAAAGAAACTAAAAGAAGCAGCTAAATATCATTGCCATGCAAGAGGCATTTCACTACTTGCTACTTTAATTTCAAGAAAAATACAGCTCTATTGTAAGGAGCACATAGTCTATTATCTCTTGATAATAACCTTAAATAAATGCCAAACACAGAGGTCTAAAATTATTTCTGGCCTCATGCATCACTTATGTTCTATGTGATGGCCCTGCAGTTGGCAATTGACTAAAAATAATGAAATGTACTCATTATGCAGAGTTGTGTGCAGGTTTCACTCTTCCAGATTTTGGTGCCCAGATATCCTCTCTGATAATGTTAAGACTTTGCAAAAATGGAAGGTCCCTAAGTGAGCCAAATTATAATAAAAATGCCTTTTGTCTCCCTCCTTCCCTTTACTTGCCACTTCCCATTGGTTAACAAGTCCTGTTAATTGATACCTTCATCAGTCCTACCCAAAATCCATACCCCTTCATCATCCTCCTCATCATCACCTTCCTCTAGATCGGCAGGTATCTCAACTGAATTTCTGTTACAGCCTTACTGGTTTTGAATCCAGTCCCTCCATGCTACTACCAGAGTAATTTTTTTTTTAACCTAAAACTGGGCTTTTATGAGTATAAAAGCTATAATTGTTAATATTTCAAATACAAGCTTTTGTGATACTGTTCCTCCCTGGTTCTGTAAATCTGTTTGCAGCACAACCCTATAAATGCTCCGCACTTTAGCTCTAGCTATAATCTTGTAGGTGCTTGAATGCTCCATTCCGTTTCATGTCTCTGGACTTCTGTTCATTCTATCTCACCTGTCTAGAATTCCTGCCTTTCGCCTCACTGTCTGCCTGCTCACCTCCTTGAGGTCCATCCAAAGTCAATAAGTTGTCACCATCTCCAACAAGGCTACCAACATTGTCTCTGAATCTAACTAGGAAAATCTTTCCTGTTTTCAACACACCCTGTGCATCAAACAATCCGAAGCCCATCTCCATGATGTCGTTTTTGCTCTCCCTTCTCTTTCACTGTCTGTAGGTTGAATCCCTTGTAGGAAATGGCTCTATCTTTGTAGCCCTAATATTTAGCATAATGTCTTTAGCACATCTTGCACCAAATTAATGTATTTAAGTGAATTATACTTATACTTTTAAAAAATAGGTGGGAACTTATGTCTCTAAATAAACATTGTTCTTCGTGACAGAACTTTCTTGGAGGTGTAAGCTTAATCTAGTGAGAAAAATCCCAAACCTGATGGAAACTCCTCTTTGGGGACTGCTTTTAGAGCCCAGTTACAAATCAAGGAAATTGGGCTCAGCTTCACTAGCACATCGCCTATGTGGCAGAAAAAATAACTCCCAGCTTCATCACCCAACTCACTCATCAGAGCTGACTCTGAGTAACTTCTGAATGAAGGTGAATTTTATTTTTTGGCAATAAAAGACGTAATTTGCTGCCACTGCGAGTTTTAAAAAATTCCATTCTAAAGAGGGGTCCAGACATATTCTGAGCAAAGACAACATCCTTGGAATATATGCATTATCTCCTGTGTGGACTATTTGGAAGAATGGGTCTCAGTTTTTGCTGAAGACCTTGCTGGTTTATTTAATTAGTCCTGTGACATGGAGGCAGCTTGGCCCTGGTAACAAAAGCATGAAAGTTAAAGTCAGATGCTTTAGACTTGATTTCCTACCTTGATGCTTGCTACTTATGTGGCTTTGGATAAGTCACTGCCTTTTGGGGAAAAAAAAGGATCAGGTGATTGTGCTAAAATGAGGTCGTGAGTATTACTAACCCCGGAAGCATGCTGTTTGTCCCTCCCTGAACAATTCCAAGGCCTCCCATTCAGAAGTAACTTCTTTGATGCCACTGTAAATTTCTCACTCTTTTGTTTTGGTGTATAGAAAAGCAAATTTATTTATGTTTTGTATTGAGAAACCTAGTTAACTCTCTAAACAATTAAAATAATTTTTCTATATAAAAAAATAAAATAAGGTCATGAGCATTCCAGAATTGCAATAATCAAAGTAACTATTATCATATAATTTATTTTTAATGATTGAGTGTCTACTATGAACTGAAATTTTCATGATAATTTTCTCATTTAATCCTCTCAAAAAACAATTCATAGATAAAGAAACTGAAGCTCAGAGAGATAAGAAATTTGCTCAGGGTGACACAGGTATTACAGAGTAGTGAAATGCAAAATTTTCTCTCAGTCTGACTCGTGGCTCATATTCTTAAACACTCTTTTCCCTTTCCCCCAAATTATCACCAAATCCGGACCTTCTAGCAGCATGGACTCAACATGTTGATGAATATGAATTTTGGACTATTTCTTTGTCAGACTGTATTCATATATATCGAAGTTTTTGGTGGACCTTCTTGGTGAACACCCTACCTCATATACAGATAAAATTCAACACACACACACACACACACACACACACACACACACACACACACAGGGGTTTACTCTAGAAGTTCAGAAGACACTATGTAACTCCCCTGAATTGAAGATCACTTGTGAACAATCTTTTTGGTAAGTGATGTATCTCCAAAGGGAAAGGACATCTTTCTGTAGGGCTACCATGTGGAAGAGGGTGTAGACAGACTGACTCCAGAAGGCAGAAGTAGGACCACTGGATGGAACTTAACATGGAGACACTATTTCAATTTAATGTAAGAAGGAAACAGGTGACCATCAGGGCAGCCCAACAACAGAGCAGGCTACCTTGTAAGGCACAGTGCTTCCTGTCACTGATGGTGTTGAAACAGAAGGTAAAAGACCTCTGTCAAGGATGCCATAGTCACTAGCTCAGGGGGGATGTTGGGTCACATGTCCTGTAAGGTCCATTACAGTCTTCAGAGTTTGAAATTTCATAAAAAAGCCAAGGCTGTGGTGACCCTTGGCATGCTCAGTGGACCATGCATCTGCCAGACCAACTACTCAATAACCTAGAATAAGAGGGACTCTGGGCAGGTCCCTCAGGACACAGAGGATGGCAGCGATGACATCTCAATGTTTCTCCTAGTTTCTGTCAGATACAGGAATATCAATGCTCAAGACTGTGCACAAATCAATCGTCAAATAGAACATCAGTAGCTTATTCTGTCATTGAGATTTGTCAACATAAAACTTGTGTATTAAATGGAGAATGACTGCTGGAAGAGGTGTCTAAAGATTCAAATGGCTTTTCTTTAATGGGACTTATAACACCAGTCATTGTGTATACATTGACTTATTTAATCCCCTCAACATAGGTACATAGATATTATCTGCATTTTAAAGGTGAGGAAATTAGCTTAGAGAGCTGCATGGTCTTCATTACTGGAAAGTAAAATAATAGGCATAAAGATCACAGGAGGCAGAATGAGAGGGCGAAAGGTGTTTCTGACAGAAACCTGTGGAAATTTATTGCATAAAGTAATAAATGACATCTCCATTTGTGGGAACAGCTTCTTAGCTCTCCCCATTCCAGATGTAGGGAACCACATCTTTAGTCCCAGCTTTTCTTACCCATCACTCTATTGATCCAGTGGTTCCACATTTCAGTTCCTGCTAGTAAACCTCAGTATCTCAGCTGCTTGGTCAAGGCCAATAGAAGCTCCCAGGTAATTATAAATTTGGCCAGTTTGTACTGAAATTAATCTTCAGTCTGGTGTGTTAAATGTTCTTTATTCATTAGGCAGTGGAAATCTCTGTTGTAATGATTCCTCCCCCATGTCAGTGAAAAATCATTATGGTTTTGTGTCAAGGGTGATCCAGAGTGGATTTCTAACATTCTATCCTTTCCCTACATTTCCTCATATCTCCTCAAATAAACTGTCATTAGAGTCTAAGGTCTTTGCATTTAAACCCGTGCCAGCACTAATCTGTAAAACACAGCAGGTTGGTTTAAGGATTGGTAGGGAGTTCACGCAATGGAATAATAAACAGCAATGAGAATGAATGAACCATTGCTACATGCAACAATGTGGATGAGTCTCAAGAAATAATGTGGAACAAAAGAAACCAGCTACGAAAGAGTACATAATATACAGTTCTATTTGTGAAAATATAAAATATGGTATTCAAAGAAGGACGATAACTCTTGTAAAGTAGGTATAGGTGGAACTCCAGTAATATCTTTGAGGTCCTGCTGATGTGTTTTTTTCCTTGAACCAGGATTTAAAATTTCACCAAACTGAACATTTATGATTTGAATAGTTTTTTTTTTTTAAATGAAGGCTATATTTCAATAAAGAGATTACCAAAAATTTATTTAAAAGGAAGAGACAACACCCAGATCTCTGGTATAAATTCCAGTGAAGCATGTGATTTCACTGAGTATGTGGTAAGATTCTCATGTAGAGGTCTGACAAAAGCTCCTTTACAATATCTTATCTGCCACAGACACTTCAAGCACTGGAAGATCTGCGAGGTCTCATGGCCTAAATGGCAGAGCAGCTGGCATGGCTCTCTTGGCTTGTTGCTGAGCCTTTCTTGCTCTGGGATTTTGTTCTGGAAACTTTCTAGGTTACTTGGCAAATGAAATAGAGGAGCATGCTTAAATGAAGTATATGTTACCTCTGAAACCCAAAGAGACCCACTACATATTGTGCCCCTTATTGGTTAAGAGGGGCAAGATGCAGCAACTTGTCCTTCTTGATAGACCCTAGATCATTGGACCCCAAGTTGCATTGAGTTGGCAGGCCCTTGAATTTCTGTGAGATTTATTTCCTCTCCTCTGGTGCATATGTGCCTTCCAGAGTATCTGCACAAGTTGCTACTTCAGTTCACCAAGTCCAATCAGTGTGATATCATCAGTTAAAAGTTTAAAAATTAACCTTGTTCATGGTAGAAGCTACAGACAAATAAAAGGAAGATAACATAAATTACCACTAAACCCATCACTCAGAGAAAAGTTTATATATATGGGTAAATTTGTCATATTTTGTAACGGTTTTTCATTTAACGTATTATGATCATCTTTTGTGTCATTCTTCTCCAATGATTAACATTTACTTAGTGATTACTCTGTATTGGACACTATATCTATATTCACTATCTCATTTAATTCTCTCTACTACTCTGAGGGAAGGACTGTCAGTATCTTCATTTTTCTGCATAAGGGAAATGTCTCAAAGTTTAACTTGGCCCAAAGTTTTGAAGGTACTAATTCTTTATAAAGTGAAAACATATTTAGTTCTAAAGTCAGAAGTTAAAAAGCTGCCTGGACTGTGGTCAGAAACAACCACCACTCATTCCCACCATATCCCTGCTCCAATCCACATGATGTACTGTAGAGAGGAAAGGCTCTTAAGGACCCTCTGGTCTAGATTATGACATAGGACTGGAAAGTTAGTCCTGGGTGGAACAGTGAAGATATATTGCTGGCCTAGCTGCCTCAAAGTCAGCTTTTTCTGATGGTCTTTACTAACAAGTATAGAGAAAAAACATTCATCAGATCAATTGATGCATACCAGTTTCCGAGGCGTGTGTTGATTTGCTCCAACAATGAATCCATATATGCAGGTGAAGTCACCACATGATTAAGTTTTTAATAATCCATTGTCATTCTCCAAGATCAGTTGATCTTTTGCATAGGGAAATTGAGTAGGGATGTGGAAGAACCCCTGTCTTTCAATCCATGCTTTTGGTTTACTATTTTGATAGAGGGAAGCACTTAGAGTGTTTTCCACTTAACTTTTCCTATAATAATAACCTGCATCCTACAGATCAGGCTATATGTGGAGATTCTACCAGAAGCTGAGTATATCTGTGTTAATTATGTATGTTGAAACAGGGAAAATAAACACCGAGTGTGAAAAGTGACTGTTTGGGTCCACTGTGAGTCAGAACCCAACAAAGTCCCATTAATCATCCCACCTTCATAAGCCCCTTTTCTCACTAGTAGACCAAAGTGGTATTACGGATTTCTGTGAATTAAAGTCGATTCATAGGAGTGTCAGTAATCCCTGAAAAGTGTGATTAGTTTCTCTTCCCCATTGCATTATCACCTGGTAAATAGCTAAGCCACAGGTTCCTTTGGGAAAGACCAAGAGGAAGATTTACAGTATAAATGTTGGCAATATGGCAGCATCATTTCTCAAGGGGTCTCAGCCTCCCCTTCAGTCAAGAGGCTCTGTGTATGTGAATGGGCTCAAGACTGGGAATTGGTTGACAGGCCATGACTGTTTTTTTGGTGATTCAAGTCAGACTTCTGTTCCTCAGACCTAGAGATCCTTGCTAATACAAATAGAGTAAGACTTTAAAAGTCTGCCCATCTGTTTCAATTCTGAAGACACCATTATCAACCAACCAGCACTAAAAACTGATCACTGCTTTGGCTCTGCACGTTATTATGCTAACCTCTTCTCCTTTGATTTTAGTGACTAAGTGCCCTCACTTGGCTCCTGCAGTTCTCGAAGCCCGTTACTTCCAACGAATTCAGGGAGCCCAGTTCAATCGCAGCAGTGCCTGCTGTCAATCTTGATATACAGAGAGTAAATATCAGAGTGTTCTTCAAAGACCCTGAGGCTCTCCTCATCAATATATATCTAATAGCCTTGGTAAAGGGTGTGTCCTCTGGGGGACATATTAACAGGGTAGAGTGTTACATGAAAAAGCCACTCTAACGTTCCAATTTCCCCAAGCAAGTGAGTATATCCTCTACAATATGCCAGGGAATTTTGGAGCTTCAACTTCATTTAATATAGGTCATTTTTGAGTCCAAATTCAGTCAACCAACCAAGCAGGCTAGTAGAATCACTCAAGACACCTGAGTTAACATATTGAATCCAGAATCTCTTTAATAAACCTATGTCAATAAATTTGGCTCAATCCAATATTAGTATCCTTCCATTCTTATCCAACAGTCTTTTTTTTTTTTTTAATATCCAACAGTCTTAAGACCCATTCTCAAACACATGGATTTTTGTTGATTTATTTTTTAATTTTTTTAAAATTTTTTTTAAAATTATTTACTTTTTTTTATACAGCAGGTTCTCATTATTATCCATTTTATACATATTAGTGTATATATGTAAATCCCAATCTCCCACTTCATCACACCACCACTTCCGACCCCCGCCATTTTCCCCCCTTGCTGTCCATATGTTTGTTCTCTACATCTGTGTCTCAATTTCTGCCCTGCAAACCGGTTCATCGGTACCGTTTTTCTAGGTTCTACATATATGCGTTAGTGTACTATATTTGTTTTTCTCTCTCTGACTTACTTCACTCTGTATGACAGTCTCTAGATCCATCCACGTCTCTACAAATGACCCAATTGCGTTCCTTTTTATGGATCAGTAATATTCCATTGTATATTCCATTGTATATATGGAATATATATCTTTATGGATATATATGGAATATATATCTTTATCCATTCATCCGTCGATGGCATTTAGGTTGCTTCCATGACCTGGCTATTGTAAATAGTGCTGCAATGAACGTTGGGGTGCATCTGTCTTTATGGATTATGGTTTACTCTGGGTATATGCCCAGTAGTAGGATTGCTGGGTCATATGGTAATTCTATTTTTAGTTTTTTAAGGAACCTCCATACTGTTCTCCATAGTGGCTGTATCAATTTACATTCCCACCAACAGTGCAGGAGGGTTCCCTTTTCTCCACACCCTCTCCAGCCTTTGTTGTTTGTAGATTTTCTGATGATGCCTATTCTAACTGGTGTGAGGTGATGCCTCATTGTAGTTTTGATTTGCATTTCTCTAATAATTAGTGATGTTGAGTAGCTTTTCATGTGCTTCTTGGCCATCTGTATGTCTTCTTTGGAGAAATGTCTATTTAGGTCTTCTGCCCATTTTTGGATTGGGTTGTTTGTTTTTTTAATATTGAGCTGCATGAGCTGTTTATATATTTTGGAGATTAATCCTTTGTCCGTTGATTCGATTACAAATATTTTCTCCCAATCTGAGCGTTGTCTTTTGGTCTTATTTGTAGTTTCCTTTGCTGTGCAAAAGCTTTTAAGTTTCAGTAAGTCCCATTTATTTGTTTTTGTTTTTATTTCCATTACTGTAGGAGTTGCATCAAAAATATCTTGCTGTGATTTATGTCATAGAGTGTTCTGCCTATGTTTTCCTCTAAGAGTTTTATAGTGTCCGGTCTTACATTTAGGTCTCTAATCCATTTTGAGTTTATTTTTGTGTATGGTGTTAGGGAGTGTTCTACTTTCATTCTTTTACATGTAGCTGTGCAGTTTTCCCAGCACCACTTATTGAAGAGACTTTCTTTTCTCTATTTTATGCCCTTGCCTCCTTTGTCATAGATTAGTTGACCATAGGTGTGTGGGTTTATCTCTGGGCTTTCTATCCTGTTCCATTGATCTGTATTTCTGTTTTTGTGCCAGTACCATATTGTCTTGATTACTGTAGCTTTGTAGTGTAGTCTGAAGTCAGGGAGTCTGTTTCCTCTAGCTCCGTTTTTTTCCCTCAAGACTGCTTTGACTATTCAGGGTCTTTTGTGTCTCCATACACATTTTAAGATTTTTTTGTTCTAGTTCTTTAAAAAATGCCATTGGTAATTTGATTGCGATTGCATTGAATCTGTAGATTGCTTTAGGTAGTATAGTCATTTTCACAATATTGATTCTTCCAATCCAAGAACATGGTATATCTCTCCATCTGTTTGTATCATCTTTAATTTCTTTCATCAGTGTCTTATACTTTTCTGCATACAGGTCTTTTGTCTCCCTAGGTAGGTTTATTCCTAGGTGTTTTATTCTTTTTGTTGCAGTGGTAAATGGGAGTGTTTCCTTAATTTCTCTTTCAGATTTTTCATCATTAGTGTATAGGAATGCAAGAGATTTCTGTGCATTAATTTTGTATCCTGCAACTTTCCCAGATTCATTCATTAGCTCTAGTAGTTTTCTGGTGGCATATTCAGGATTCTTTATGTATAGTATCATGTCATCTGCAAACAGTGATAGTTTTACTTCTTCTTTTCCAACCTGTATTCCTTTTATTTCTTTTTCTTCTCTGATTGCTGTGGCTAGGACTTCCAAAACTATGTTGAATAATAGTGGCGAGAGTGGACATCCTTGTCTTGTTCCTGATGTTAGAGGAAATGCATTTAGTTTTTCACCATTGAGAATGATGTTTGTTTTGGATTTGTTGTATATGGCCTTTATTTTTTGAGGTAGTTTCCCTCTATGCCCACTTTCTGGAGAGTGTTTATCATAAATGGGTGTTGAATTTTGTCAAAAGCTTTTTCTGCATCTATTGAGATGATCATATGGTTTTTCTGCTTCAATTTGTTAATATGGTGTATCACATGGATTGATTTGCATATATTGAAGAATTCTTGCATCCCTGGGATAAATCCCACTTAATCATGGTGTATGATCCTTTGAATGTGTTGTTGGATTCTGTTTTGCTAGTATTTTGTTGAGGAGTTTTGCGTCTATATTCATGAGTGATATAGGTCTGTAATTTTCTTTTTTTGTAGTATCTTTGTCTGGTTTTGGTATCAGGGTGATGGTGGCCTCATAGAATGAGTTTGGGAGTGTTCCTTCCTCTGCAATTTTTTGAAAGAGGTTGAGAAGGATGGATGTTAGCTCTTCTCTAAATGTTTGATAGAATTCACCTGTGAAGCCATCTGGTCCTGGACTTTTCTAATTTTATTGATTTGAGTCCTCTCCCTCTTTTTCTTGATGAGTCTGGCTAATGGTTTATCTAATTTTGTTTATCTTCTCAAAGAACTAGCTTTTAGTTTTATTGATCTCTGCTATTTTTTTCTTTGTTTCTATTTCATTTATTTCTCCTCTGATCTTTATGATTTCTTTCCTTCTACTAACTTTGGGTTTTGTTTGTTCTTCTT
>NC_041225.1:41292066-41292942 GCF_002837175.3 Physeter macrocephalus
TGTTTTTCTTTCTCTAGTTCCTTTAGGTGTAATGTTAGATTATTTGAGATGTTTGTTGTTTCTTGAGGTAGGATTGTATTGCTATAACCTTCCCTCCCAGAACTGCTTTTGCTGCATCCCATAGGTTTTGGATCGTCGTGTTTTCATTGTCATTTGTCTCTAGATATTTTTTTGATTTCCTCTTTGATTTCTTCAGTGATCTCTTGGTTATTTAGTAACATATCGTTTAGCCTCCATGTGTTTGTGTTTTTTAGACGTTTTTCCCTGTAATTGATTTCTAATCTCTTAGCATTGTGGTCAGAAAACATGCTTGATATGATTTCAAATTTGTTAAATTTGCTGAGGCTTGATTTGTGACCCAAGATATGATCTGTCCTGGAGAAAGTTCCGTGTGCACTTGAGAAGATGTTTAATCTGCTGTTTTTGGATGGAATGTCCTATAGATATCAATTAAATCTGTCTGGTCTATTGTGTCAATTAAAGTTTGTGTTTCCTTATTAATTTTCTGTCTGGATGATCTGTCCATTGGTGTAAGTGAGGTATTAAAGTCCCCCACTATTATTGGGTTACTGTCGATTTCCTCTTTTAGAGCTGTTAGCAGTTGCCTTATGTATTGAGGTGCTCCTATGTTGGGTGCATATATATTTATAATTGCTATATCATCTTCTTGGATTGATCCCTTGATCATTATGTAGTGTCCTTCCTTGTCTCTGGTAACATTCTTTATTTTAAAGTCTATTTTATCTGATAGGAGAATTGCTACCCCAGCTTTCTTTTGATTTTCATGTGCATGGAATTTCTTTTTCCATCCCTTCACTTTGTACGTGTTCCTGGGTCAGGAGTGGCGCTCTGGTAGACAGCATATATACAGGTCTG
>NC_041225.1:41292967-41362620 GCF_002837175.3 Physeter macrocephalus
CATATATATGGGTCTTGTTTTTGTATCCATTCAGCTAGCCTGTATATTATGGTTGGAGCATTTAATCCATTCATGTTTAAGGTAATTATTGATATGTATTTTCCTATTACCTTTTTTTTTAAAGTTTTTCCTTGATGTTGTATGATTGCAGTTTTTTCTTTTTAACATCTTTATTAGAGTATAATTGCTTTACCTATACCATTTTCTTAAATGTTTTGGGTTTGTTTTTGTAGGTCCTTTTCTTCTTTTGTGTTTCCCACTTACAGAAATTCCTTTAGCATTTGTTTTAGAGCTGGTTTGGTGGTTCTGAATTCTCTTAGCTTTTGCTTGTCTGTAAAGCTTTTGATTTCTCCATCGAATCTGAATGAGATCTTGCTGGGTAGAGTAATCTTGGTTGTAGGTTCTTCCCTTTTGTCACTTTAAATATGTCATGCCACTCCCTTCTGGCTTGTAGAGTTTCTGCCGAGAAATCAGCTGTTAACCTTATGACAGTTCCCTTGTATGTTATTTTTCGTTTTTCCCTTGCTGCTTTCAATAATTGTGCTTTGTCTTTAATTTTGGCCAATTTGATTACTATGTGTCTCAGCGTGTTTCTCCTTGGGTTTATCCTGTATGGGACTCTCTGCACTTCCTGGACTTGGGTGGCTGTTTCCTTTCCCATTTTAGGGAAGTTTTCGACTATAATCTCTTCAAATATTTTCTCAGGTCCTTTCTCTCTCTCTTCTCCTTCTGGGACCCCTATACTGTGAATGTTGTTGTGTCTAATGTTGTCCCAGAGGTCTCTTAGGCTGTCTTCATTTCTTTTCATTCTTTTTTCTTTATTCTGTTCCGCAGCAGAGTTTCACCATTCTGTCTTCCAGTTCAGTTATCCTTTCTTCTGCCTCAATTATTCTGCTATTGATTCCTTCTAGTGTATTTTCATTTCAGTTATTGTATTGTTCATCTCTGTTTGTTTGTTCTTTAATTCTTCTAGGTCTTTGTTAAACATTTCTTACGACCTGAAGGATTGTAGTTCTTCTTGCTTCTGCTGTCTGCCCTCTGGTGGATGTGGCTATCTAAGATGCTTGTGCAAGTTTCCTGATGGGAGGAACTGGTTGTGGGTAGAGCTGGCTGTTGCTCTGGTGGGCAGAGCTCAGTAAAACTTTAATCCACGTGACTGCTAATGGGTAGGGCTGTGTTCTCTCCCTGTTGGTTGTTTGGCCTGAGGCGACCCGACACTGAAGCCGACCCTGGCTCTTTGGTGGGGCTAATGGCGGACTCTGGGAGGGCTCACGCCAAGGAGTAATTCCCAGAACTTCTGCTTCAGTGTTCTTGTGCACAGTGAGACACAGCTACTCCCACCTCTGCAGGAGACCCTCCAACATTAGCAGGTAGGTCTGCTTCTGTCTCCTGTGGGGTCATTGCTCCTTCCCCTGGGTCCTGATGCACACACTACTTTGTGTGTGCCCTCCAAGAGTGGAGTCTCCGTTTCCCCCAGTCCTGTCAAAGTCCTGCAATCAAATCCCGCTAGCCTTCAAAGCCTGATTCTTTAGGAATTCCTCCTCCTGTTGCCAGGCCCCCAGTTTGGGAAGCCTGACATGGGGCTCAGAACCTTCACTCCAGTGAGTGGACTTCTGTGGTATGTGTTCTCCGGTTTGTGAGTCACCCACCCAGCAGTTATGGGATTTGATTTTATTGTGATTGTGCCCCTCCTGCCATCTCATTGTGGCTTCTCCTTTGTCTTTGGATGTGGGGTTTCTTTTCTGGTGAGTTCCAGTGTTTTCCTGTCAATGATTGTTCAGCAGTTAGCTGTGACTCCAGTGATCTCACAAGAGGGAGTGAGGGCACGTCCTTCTACTCCGCCATCGTGAGCTAATCTCCGATTTTGTTGATTTAAATTGTAAAAATCATGCACTCATTTGGGTGTGTATAATACCTCTTCACTGGTCATAGTTTGTACCTCACAATGTGTGAATCACCTTCTAGGACCTGAATCTGGTTGCAGCTAAAGAAGTAACAAAAGGTGGTGAGGATATGTCCTCAGGACAATCAGCAGGCAACTCTATTCCAGGAGAGGCCATTAGAAGTGCATTAAGCGAGGGAAAATTAACCTCCTCAGGCTACTTGGCAAACTGTAGGAATTAATGTTCACCACCTTTGCTGAAATCACCTCTTATGTTCTCATCCCAATTTTCAGAGCCCCTCTTATATCCATTAAATGTCTTAAATGTAATAGGAGAGCTTACAAAATTGAGAATTCAATTTTAATTATAATTCAGCCATCTATAGGATTAAACTTTGGGTTTGGTTTTTCAAAAACCTTGAGCCTGTAGCTCTAGGATATAAGTGTTTTCCTTAAGGCAGCCAATGAAACCTCCAAGCCCTTGCTGTATTAGTTTTCTCTTGCTGTATAACAAATTACCACAAACTTAGCAGTTTGAAACAACCTGCATTTTATTCTATCTCACAGATTCCACGTGTCAGTATTCCAGGTACAGCTTAGCCGAGTCCCTGGTTTAGGGCTGCACAAAGCTGCAGTCAGGGCTTCCGATGAAACTGGCATCTCAGCTGAGGTGCAGGTCCTCCTCCAAGCTCACATGTTTCTTGGCAGAATCCATTTCTTTGCAGCTGTAGAAATCATGACGGCTTGTTTCTTTAAAGCCAGCAGAAGGACCTCTCTCCAGTCGGCTACGATGGAGTCTTCTATAACATAATGTAATTGCATTATGATGGAATCTGTACATTTTCATGTTCTATTAAGTCACAGGTTCCACGAGGACTCAAAGGATGAAGATCATACAAGGGTCCAATTCACTGGGGATCACACGCAGACCTTGAACTGGAAATTTAAAGCCCCAAGTTCATCATTTTATTTTTCCAATTTCTCTGGTGCACTTAGACATAACCTATCAACCATATCATACAACTTACTTCTCCTACAATTTTCTATGACTGCAAATACTTGATCACATTCTATGGGTCCTTAATTAAAGGTGTATACAGGGCTTCCCTGGTGGCGCAGTGGTTAAGAATCCGCCTGCTAGTGCATGGGACACGGGTTTGAGCCGTGGTCCAGGAAGATCCCACATGTTTCAGAGCAACTAAGCCCGTGCACCACAACTACTGAGCCTGCACTCTAGAGCCCATGAGCCACAACTACTGAGCCCGCATGCCACAACTACTGAAGCCCAAGTGCCTAGATGCTGTGTTCTGCAACAAGAGAAGCCACAGCAATGAGAAGCCCATGCACCGCAACAAAGAGTAGCCCCTGCTCACCACAACTAGAGAAAGCCACGCGCAGCAACAAAGGCCCAATGCAGCCAAAAATAAAATTTTAAAAAAGGTGTATACAGGTGATTGATTAAATAATTGTGTTAATGCATGGCATGAACTAATAGAGTATCCGTTACCATTGTAGATAGGGTCAGGAACACCTTTAACTTTCTCATCAGGTCAGAGGATTAATTCCAGAAACCCAGAACCAACTCAGAGAAGTTATTATTTTATTTTATTTTTAAAGTGTTCTTTGATGTTTTTTTTTTGTTTTTTTTTGGCCACGCCACTTGGCTCGGGGGATCTTAGTTCCCTGACTGGGGATTGAACCCGGGCCTCTGGCACTGGAAGTGCAGAGTCCTAACCATTGGACTTTCAGGGAGTTCTCACCATCATTTTAAAGAGTATGACTGCTGCTTCACATTGGTCCTCTTAATCTTGTGAAAAATGTCTTTTGTGGCCCACATGAACCCAGAACTCTGCAGGGAAGGGTAGTTTTCACTTAGCTAAGTTGACACAATACCAGTCCAGTACAGTGGGGCACTAAAGGCTAACTAGAAGTTGGAGTTGTGCGTGTACTGTGACAGCTGAGGTCAAGTGTTCTGTTCTAGTCACTGCTATGGTTCTTGGGCCATGTGTCTGCCCTGATGTAGTGATTTCATAGAGGTGCTAAGATGCTACGTTCTGTGAAGAAGGCTCTTTACCAACTGTCCAGGTTCCTGGTCAGGGCTGATTTGATTTAGTCAATCAGGCCCTTTCACAGAGGGCTGAGACACCCCAGGTGAAGGCACTGGGATAGATGCTCAAGCCCATTGCCCTAGGAGAGGGCTGTGGGCTGTAGAGGAGTGCTGCCCCAGGGTGAGGTCATGGAAGGAAGGCTAAGCTGACTAGTGATTTCAAGGCTATGCAAATCAATACCAATTTTGTATTAATTCCAGAATAGGCCCCTTTTGATCAGGTCTGCAAAATGTGAAGTGCAAGTAAGCATAGTATACTCCAGACTGTCTATGCATTTACCACTATGTAAGTTGTATATATATTGGGGTAGAGATGATGGTGAGTAATAATACTAGTTATGGGACTTCCCTGGTAGCAGTGGTTAAGAATCCACCTGCCAATTCAAGGGACATGGGTTTGAGCCCTGGTCTGGGAAGATACCACATGCCACGGAGCAACTAAGCCTGTGCACCACAACTACTGGGCCTGTGCTCTAGAGCCCGCAAGCCACAACTACTGAGCCCACATACCACAGCTACTGAAGCCTGCATGCCTAGGGCCCATGCTCCGCAACAAGAGAATCCCCTGCTCGCTGCAACTAGAGAAAGCACGCATGCAGCAATGAAGACCCAACACAGCCAAAAAATTTTAAAAAAAGAAAAAAAAGAAAAAAAATAATACTAGTTATTATTTATTTGGTTCTTATCACATGCCTACTTTAGAATAGGAGCCTTTTCATACATTATCTCTATATTTCTTTTTTAAAAATAACTTTATTGAGATATAATTCACATACCATATATTTTACCTATTTAACATGTATATTTCAATTGTTTTAGGTATATTAACAGGTTATGTGCAACCATTATTACAAGTCAACTTTAGACTCAATTTTCATCTCCTCAAAAAGGAATTCTGAAAAAAGAAAAAAAAAAAAAAGGAATTCTGTACTCACCTCTCTATTCCCCACGTCCCCAGCCCTAAGCAACCATTAATTTACTTTCTGTCTCTTTATATTACCCTTTTCTGGACATTTCATATGAAAGGCATTATATAATATATTGTCTTTTGTGACTAGTCTCTTTTACTTAGCATCATGTGTTTAAGGTCCATGCATGTTGTAGCTCTTACCAGTGATTTATTCCTTTTTATGGAGGAATAATATTCCATTGTATGGATGTACCACAGTTTGTTTATCCATCCATCAGCTGATGGATATTTAGGTTGTTTCCATCTTTGACTATTATGAATAATGCTTCCATGCATATTAATGTACAGGTTTTTGTACAGGTTTTGTTTTCATTTCTCTTGAATAGATACATACGGGTGAAACTACTGGGTTCTGTATTTTTAACAATCCTGTGTGTAAGTAGTACAAACTATGTTTTACTGATAAGGAAACTGAGTTTCAGAGGGGTTAAACCACTTGCCCAACGTCACAGAACAAATTGAAGCTGAGATTAAATCTCTATACTTTTTAAGTCCAGAGTTCATGTTTCCCCCACTGTGCTTCTGTCAGGGATGAGCGGTAAATATGCAGCTCTGTCCACGCATGCCATGAACACCATCCCCCAAGTGCAAACACGTCTAATTATCAGAATGACATCAGTCATGGTTTAAGACAAACCTGACATCGCCATAACCACTCTCTCTCATCCTAACTCCCCTGCTAGAAACAGGCATTCTAGCTACATCTACCTCCCTTCTATGGGTTTTTAACAAAACGAACTCTGGCTTGCCTTTAGGGAGCTGAGTCAGAATTATCTTTCATGTGAACTAGCCTTAGGGGTTGAGCAGGGGAAGCACAATAGCATCCCTAGCTCTAGAATCTCTCTGAGGCCCACACAGAAGGAACTTGCCTGGACGCCATCTGCATGTTTATCTGCTGACAAGGAGGCTTCTAGTAGATCATCAGGCAACGCACTTCCAGAGCCTCTGGCTTCATTTCTCAGCCTGGGCCCACTACTGCTATGCACACACTAGAGGTACCGAGGCCTCATTATCCTGAAATATTGCTCTTTAGGATTGACTGCCATCTCCCCAACTAAGATTCAGAAATCTTGCAAACTTTTATATTTTTTTAAGAGCAAGCAGTTCAAAATTGGATTACCTTTCCACATTTTCATACAAAGTGGATTAATGTGCCCCTGTCTTTATTACATTTTCTACCCTTGTCATTTGTGATTAAGCCAACACTATGAAGATGTATTACAGATCGGTATAAATGGGAACATTAAAATACTGGCTATATATCAGAGAAGCTCAAGGCAAGTTGATTTGTGCTACACATACCCTCAGTGCAATACATCTAGAATATTTCACATGTCTTTGGACAGAACAATCTTTCTACCAAAAAGTGCCAAAAGTAATAGGAGGTAAGAAGGGAAAAAAAGAGAAGAAAGAAGGAAAAGTGCCAGCTTTTGTCTGAAGACAACGGAGGGAAGCTATGGTCCTGCAATGATCTCAATGTGGAATTTCTCATGATTAGGTTCTGAAACCAAACACATGACTTGGGATCAAGGAAGCAGGAAAAGCATTGTCCATAATTGAGATTCCTAATTCACATGAGGAAGAAGGGAGTATAACCAGGCCCCCATCATGTTGCCTGAATTTATGTTCCATCTCAGCCAGGTCATTCCTGCTTTGAGATTATATTTCTGGCTCAGGCTATCTGTGGAAGCAGCTGGCCCTAGAACAGTTCAAAGCTGAAAAGCAGGGCCTCTGTCTATACAGGTACCACTGATCCTTAGTCACATGAGACATGAACCCAAGGCTCCAAGGCTCAAAACAGGGCATGAGGCAGTTCTGGTCATGGGAAGAAGGGATAATGGCCACTGAAGTGCTGTTTCCGAGCACAGGATCATCCTATTTCTTTCCTAAAGAGACTCCTACCTATAACACCTTCTTTCCTTCACTTCATAACTTCTTTCCCAAGGATGTTTATGGGAAGGGGTTTGGAGACCTCCAGGGCCAGCGGCTGCAGCTCCTTCCTCAGCGCGCCTCCTGGCTCTCCCTGGCCTACTGTCGCCTCCCCTTCTGCTCTGCTGCTCCTCTGGGACGTGGCAAGGAAGCACATGTGAACAGATCAGAACAGCTCTCCCTCCAGCCACCTCACCTACCCTGAGGAAATAATCTCATGGACGTGTTTCATATTGGGGCTGTGACCTGTGGAGGGTGGTATGACTACATTGGAAAAGGACTTCTGTTTGGTGATAATAGTGCCCCTGGAGCAAAGAAGGTGCTCAGCAGCCCTGAATCTAGCCCGTCTTTGTTGATAAGGAAGAGATGGCTCTATAGTTTACCTCTCATTTTAGTCCAATCCTAACCAACCGTCCTATGTGATTGGGTATAGTGGAAACAAGACAGGTGGGGTCTCTTTGTTCAAGAAGTTTGTGGAGAGTCAAACAAATAATAAGAAATCCATAAATTGTGTTAATTATAAAGAAGAAAATAAAACAGGGAGATAAGATATAGTGAGTTGAAGAGACTAATTTTTTTTTTTTTTTTTTTTTTTTTTTTTTTTTGTGGTATGCGGGCCTCCCTCTGCCGTGGCCTCTCCCGTTGCGGAGCACAGGCTCCGGACGCGCAGGCCCAGCGGCCACGGCTCATGGGCCCAGCCGCTCCGCGGCACGCGGGATCCTCCCAGACCGGGGCGCGAACCCGGCCCCCCTACATCGGCAGGCGGACGCGCAACCACTGCGCCACCAGGGAAGCCCTGAAGAGACTAATTTATCGATATCAGGGAGGTGACTTTTAAGTCCAAAATAACCAGAACCTAACTGGATCCTAAATTGGTTGGGCGGGGGTGGGGGGTAGGTGGGGGCAGTAAACTGATAGAGCCAGCATTCCTGGAGGAGATGGAGTCCTTAACATAAAACTATTGTGGGCAAGGCCCACATCTCTGTTTCTCATGCATGCTGGGAATTGTCGGTTTTCTCATATACAAGATGCTTCTTTGGTACGGCATGAGAGAATTAGCTTGAAATCCTGCTTGAAATGGATTGAATTAGGAGTTATGCACTTCAGCCTGCTTTCAAACTGTAGATCTGAGAAGAGGACACAGAGATGCAATTATTAATTCAACAAATGTTGATCAAAACAGACAAAGTTACTACATCATGGAACCATAAGATGGAAAAAATTGGTACTCAAAAAATGACAGAAATATAGTTTATACATTGTGAAGTGTATTATAGAGGAGAATGAGAGTATAATCTTGGAATATGTAACAGGGGCACTAATTCTTATCTAAAATGTCAAGGAAGTTTTCCCCAAAAGACATAATTTGAGCTGAAACACTGAAATTTGTGTAAGTATTAGCCAGATGTTTTGTATGGGGTGGGGGTCGGGAGCTTTTCTGGAAGAAACAGCAAATGCAAAGATCTGTGACAGAAGGGAAAAGACTCTGTTTAAGAACCTGAAGGGAAATCTCAGCTGGAGAGGGTGCCAGATGAGTCTGGCGACTTGAGCAAGTGCCAGCACATGCAGAATCTGGTAGGTAATCTGAAGTTAATTGATTGTTCATTCTAAGCAAGAGCAATGGGAAGCCACTGAAGAATTTTCATCTGGGAATCCCAAGTTTATCTGCATTTGAAAAGGTCGCTTTGGGCAAGAGAAAAGTAGATTTAGGAAAACCAGTTAGGAGACTATCTAAACTGTCCAAGCCAGAGATCGTGAGACTTGGGCTAGGAATATGGCAGCACAGAAGTGGAGAAGTGAACATAGTAATGATATATTTATCATGTTAAACCCATAGGACTTGCTAATGCACCAGAATATAGCAAGTCTGAGAGAAGGAAGTATCCAACTTGATCCTTAAGTTTTTTGTTTGTTTGTTTGCTTGTTTTTTGTTTGTTTTAACTACAACTGCAAAGATGGTAGTTCCTTGATAGAAACTAGGAAGGGATAAACTTTGGTGAAAGAAGACAAGCTGTACCCTCTGTTGACAAATAATGACTGTGTATTTATGAATTAATCTTTCCTGGTTGAAGGATGAGAAGGGGAAGAATGGTGGAGGGTGGGGGAGATGCTTCATCTGTCCAGTGAAGAAATACTACAGACTAAGGGGACACCAGAGGAAGGTTTCTGAAAATAATGTACTCTCAATTCCAGGAGAAAGTTCCAGGGCACTGTTTGACATTCTTATTAGAGTGAAAGAAGATTATACTTTATAAAATAGGATTATACTTTATACAGACTTTTAGGAGAGAAAGAGTAAAATGACGCATTGGAGAAGAAGCAAGGAAAGCTAAAGAAAGATGTGATGAGAAAGAATCACAAGGGGACTAAGAATGCAAGAGAGTGGTGAGGTCATAAGAAGTAGGTACGATGCTGCAATAATTAATCTGTGATGTAGATAACAAATTTGAGAAGATCTCTGAAAATGTAGAATAATAAAATAAATAAAAATAAGAATAATAAAAACATGATAAATATGGTGGATAGAGAATAACAACACAAGATAGGACTAATTAATAACCAAAAATGTAGCAAGGAAAAATCACACATACTTTTTTTTTCCCCTAAGTAAAGACATAAACATAGACTGAACTATCTTACAATATTACATTATCAGTTAAAGAAAATCCCTAGACATATCATAACAAAAATTTGTATTGCAATAAATAGAGATAGACACTGTGACTCATAAGCCTTCAGTAAAAGGAAAAAAGCAAAACTAGAAATAGAGTTTTAAAGAGAAACCAATTTAAGGGTAGCCTCAATTTTTTTTCTCTGTAACACCAACTGTCAGAAGATAGTAGATGAAAAATTTATAGAGTTTTAAAGAAATGTTTTTGCGGTTTAAGGATATTTTTCCCAGCTTCTTTGTTTTTCTTGTTTTTATGTAGAAAAGCAATAGGAAAACATATTCAGCTATAAAAAATTTCAGACTCTCTACCAGCCAAGTACACTCAACATACACACACACGTCCAGGCTCTTGAAGATGTGGTCTTCTGAGAGGGAGATAAAGAAGAAAAAAAGAAGCAAAAGGTCAAGAATGTAGATGCTGTGACATAAAAAGGTAGAAGAGCACCCACTTAAAAAGTAAGAATAAATATTTTATAACTTTAGTTTTAAAACGGAATGTAAATTTTTTAAAAACCATATTGTCCAATTAATGACATTAAGAATAAAGTGGTTATAAGTTCCCAGATAATTGACAAAGGGTAACAGGAGTATGGGAAAGAACAGAACTCAATGTTGTAAAAGGGTAGGAAACTGAAAACATTTCATCTTAACTACAATATCAAAAAAACATGATTAAAATGATAGGATTTGATTTTCTTTTCCTCTCTCCCTTTCTGGAGTGTGATTAACACTGTCCTCCTCTTCCATTATATTCTTCTATTTACATCCTAAATTAAACTAGACTTTCAGGAAGTTCTTGACTCATATTTAACTGTGTTCATCAAGAGCTGAAAGGGAGGGCTTCCCTGGTGGCGCAGTGGTTGAGAGTCCGCCTGCCGATTCAGGGGACATGGGTTCGTGCCCCGGTCCAGGAAGATCCCACATGCCGCGGAGCGGCTAGGCCCGTGAGCCATGGCCGCTGAGCCTGCGCGTCCGGAGCCTGTGCTCCGCATGTGAATCCAACTGTATACTGTGAAGGCAAACACAAGCACAAGACTTTTATATTATTAATAAAACAAGTTGTTTTCACATAAACTGCAGTGAAATGAGGTTCCACATATCCTATGCTTGTTCTGATGTTGTGTCGCACCTAAAATATAAAAGTTTATGTTTCTGTTATTGTTCTTTTTAGTTTCGGTTCAGCATCACTACCCACCCCCCCTCCCCCGCCCCCGTCAAGGTTCTCTCAGCAGACATTGCTGTATCCCTCTTAGCTTTGCGCCATCTGGAAATTTGGCACACAGCCTCCCATACCTTCATTTAAGTTAGTGTTTTGCAAACTTTAATCATTTGAGGACCAGCATCACAATTCTGACACGTTATGCATATTCACACACATGTTATGAATTTAACGTTTGTCCTTGTCAACTCACTTTTTTACTTATATAAATTTATCATAAAAGAATTTTATAGAACAGATTTGATGTACAAGATATCTATATAGGTAAACCAATATTGGCCTGTGTACCAAATAAAACTCTCATGTGAGCCACTCACCAATAGTACAATACCACCTTGCAGAAACAATTTATTCCTATCATCAATAGAGTTGTGGGTAGGTCGATGACCAAATGTTTGCTCATCTGTGGTATTACCTTCTGTCCTGGAGCCAAAGAACAGATCTCTGGATGGTGTAGGAAGCCATAATCTGAGCATGCTAACTGATGTAGTGAAAGCTGGATAAAAGTTCCTCCACTCAGAGGCATTTTCAGTCTTGTCAAGTCCTGCTTGGCTTTAAAAAGCTCAGATTATTTTACGTAGTTTATTTGGCTCTGACTAGTATCTGACACAAAAAATTATTCCAACTGAACTTACATCTGATTCTACATTCCAGTGGTCTTTTCAGAACCTATGAATATTCTGATTCAGGTACAAATATGTTTATAGTACATCGTCAGATTCCACTTGCATTTTCGACTGAAAATTCCAGATTCAATAGTTTGTCAAATTCAATAGTGTCTTTGACCAATATGCATATCACTTCATGCAATTAAACAAAGATGAAATATACTTTAATCTTTCATGCTGGCAGAGACTTGGAAGGAAGAGATTCTTGTTTGTTTTATTTTCTGCCTTTTTACCCCAAACTAGTTCATCCTCATTTGGCTACAAGTTAGTATTGAAGTATATTTCTTCAGTATAATTTCTTTGAAATGCATTTAACTCTTTCATAAGGATGGCGATGATAATTTCCAATGCGATATCAAAATGACAAGAGCTATTCATTTTCATTGTCCAGGGTACCATCTGATAACCAGCTGGGGTCAGGAAGAAATTTCTCTGTCCAGATAAAAAGTGTCTTATAATTCACTCTAATTGGTGCCTAATGCAAACATTTTTACCTCTCTCAGACCCAGCAGGTGTGGGCTGTTCTTAATGATGCTTCATCCTGTTTTCCTACAGCAGTTTTTCCGTTATGTTATTGTCCCTTCCTCTATCTACTTCCTGTCTCAGTATCTTTTCTTACATTACTTTTCTTCTTCATTTCCTACCCTTTTCCTCTCCGCCTTTACTAACAAATTGCATTGCAGCCAGGCTTGGGAGCTCTCAGAAGCTACGCTTGCTCATTCATCCCTGTTGGTGTGTTGGCCACCCATATCCTCTTGTCATTATTTCTTCTGCCCAGCCATGAATTCACTGATGTTCTGGTTTGAATTGCAGAAGCCAGCTGCTCTTTTGACAATGCTGCCAATGAGGGTATAAAATGGAAAGTGGCAACTTCTATGCTAATGGGAGACACTAGCTTAAAAAGAGTTTACAGGGTCTTGGGTTAGAGGTTAATTTCAGGTAAACTCTTTTCTGTTAGGATTGATGTCTTCATGGAGCATAAAGATAAGTAGCCAAAGTACTATATATGTGCTACAAAAATTTAAATCCATTTTAAGATAGACTATCTTAAAATAGTGTGTTTTATCACATGCTTTACCTGGTACTGAGATATTTGGAATGTTATATTTCACAGATTACACTGCAAATGTTATTGATGGAGAATAATGGTTAGGATAATAGTAAGAATAGCAGCGGTAGTAGTAGTAAAAATGGTCATACTTTACCTTTTTTTGCATAGTTTCTTCAACTTTCAACGCGTTATATTTAGTTCAACATCCAATAAGCATTTATTACAAGTCTAGGATTGTGGTTGGTGAACCATAAGATATATTTTTTTGTACAGAAAAAAATGCCTGACTATCAGGCAGTTCATGTGGTTTAACAGTTTCCATTTAATTCTCACAACAAAGTTGTGAGGTAGGTATTATTCCCATTTCATGTATGAGGGCACTGAGGACCAGCTCAGAGAGTGAGGGTCAGATGGAGAGCACATGGCAGAGCCAGGGCTTCAGATGGCAGGCCTGGCATTTTCCCTGCTCCTACAGCTAAGTCCTCCACCATCTCATTCTGTGACTCCCTTGTTGCAGTTTGGGAAACTGAAAGTTTCAGGAGAGAAGACAGTGTCCCTAATGTGCTGCTCACCCAACAGCCTGTAGATTGTAAACATGAGCTGCTTTCTCTTCGTTCCTGATCAGGACTTCTTTTCTCTTCCTTGAAAACACGAGGTCTGAGCATGGATGTTATAACCACAGGGACATTTACTAGAGCCACGTTCACTTATTTGAGGAATTCCTATAAGATAGAGAGACCACTGTGAGAACAGGGGTGCTACCTCCCCTCACACCAAGTGGACAGTGGTGGACAAGCCATGGGTACACTTGCCTCACGGTCAAGCCCGGAGCAAGGAATGGCCTCCAGGATACAGGGCCTTTCATCAGTGGTGAAGGCAGCTCCTGGAGAGCAATTCCTTCCAGACTGGCAAAGCTCTGTGATCATCCTTCTTGTCCTTTCTGGGGACAAGCTGGGTGTTCATTGGCCAGTGAGATCCTTCGAACTCACAGACCGTCAGCACAGTGAGAATAAGAAAACCTCTGACCGAAGTATTTACATACGTATTACTGAAGCTCAGATATGTTCAGGTCAAACCAGGTCTGGAACTTCTCAGTGTCCAGAAACCATGACCTTGGGGTTGGAATTTTTTAAGTGCAGAAAAGACAAGTCCACAATACTAATTCTTCACTCATGAAAGAAGCAGCCTTATTAAAACTCCTTGTACTGTTTAACATAACTTCCTGGGCCAAATAACTATTCCTGTTCCACGCTACTCCAGCTTTTTATCCTGGGTGGATAAGGAGCTTTAAATTGACATGATCTGCTTCCACTGCAGTTTTAAATCGCTGCACCACTGCAGCTGAACACTTAGGACTATTTGTGATTTTTGTAGCATCCTCAGTTTTCCAGATGAATAATAAATATAATTCTTCAACTATTTTGGAAAACCCATGTATTATCTTTATTCTTTTTTTTTTCCTTGGGAAACAAGAAATCTGTTTGCTTTTGCAATGATATGTGGCAGTCACAAGTACCTCATTCATTCACTTTTTATTCATTTGATGCATGAAAAAAAGGCATTGAATGTATTTCAGCATGTCACCTCAAATTCTGTGCAGCCAACAGTGATGAATATGCTCAGTTCCTCAGCTGGGGTACTGTTTCATTTTTTTTGGTGACAATATCATTTGACAAGCCAATTCTGCATTGGCAATATTGTATCATATTTTTGTCTGCATGTAAATTATGTTGACAGTCTCATAAACATAAATTGGCAGGCATGCTGTCCCAAAGCAATGTTTGTTAAAATACACTAATGGCATAGAATAAATAAATTTTTCCAAAGCATTAATAACTCAGTGGGGTGTCACTACATTGTGCAGGAAGGTCTACAGAGTATGTTACTGTCTGTGCTAAATTAATACAGTATATATTTCTTAACGTATATTTCATTCCATTTCATGCTTATGTTTCTTGATAAGTCATTGCATTTCATGGAGCTTTGTGTGCCCGTGGCCACACACTTGTGATACTTTGGAGAAGTCAGCATTGTCTGGGGCTGATAGCTGTAATGGAACATGTGTATGGTGTCATTCAAGTCCTGCATTGTTATTATATTGCTTTGTTCCTGACTGGGCTTCCTCTTCCCTACCTGCCAACCTAAGATGATGTTCCTAACTAGCTTCTGTGCTGGTGGACCAGACAGACGCTAGAGTGGTAGATCCAGGGCAGGTCTCTAAAACACCAAGAAGATGGGGCATAGGTTTTATTTATTTATTTTTGACCCCAGCCATAAGAAATTTCCCCTCCAGTTGTTTGTGGACAGACAATATGGAACATTGGGAAAAGTATGGACTATGCCATACTGTTGATTCTTTTACTTGCCAGCAATGTGACCTTTGGCAAGAAATGAAAAATCTCTAAGTCTCAATTACTGTACAGTAGGGACAAATAAGCACAGGTGTTGTGAGGATTAGATGCATTGAGATGCAGGATGCAAAGCAATTGGTATGATGTCTAGGTCTTAACAGGCACTCACAAAAGGGTATATCTAACCATTCAGAATAGAGGGAATGAAGGGAGGGAGATCCAACAAGAGAAAGACAAAAACAGAGAGAGAATATGAATTTAACCATTTTCTTTGATGAAACAAAGGATGGAAAATTCATATGCTGTGTCTCCAAAAATATAAGTACTTGGAGCAGGGAGAAATGTGCACAATTTTGGAATTCTACAAATAAATTCAAATCGTTGGATTCCACATGTACCATGACTTGTGTGCCTCCCTGGATAGCAGTGCACACACCAGACTTCTCAGTTTTATCTTTCCTATCAGCAGATGCCTTGCATCTTCTGATCTGTGGAGAGAAAAGATGAACTGAGAAGCAGAATCTGGGATTCCATTGCTGAAAAAGAGCTGGAATTCCACTGAGAAAAAATTTTAGGAAAAGCAGTAGGGCTGGTCCCTAAAGGCTATACCTTTTGATCAGAGTTAGACCAGAATCCTTGTATGACTTGCCTCAAATGCCTGCTGCTATAGCTTCATCCAGTCTCCAAGCTTTTACCTTGAGACTTCATGTGAAATATCATATAAACTATTCATCTTACCATCCACATGTTTGGACTTGGGTGCTAAGCAAAAATGGTTAGGCAAACACAGCTCTGGTCACCAGATGCATAAATCCAAGCCCAGTAAATATGCAGTTTATGCAAAAAGACAAAGATACATGGCCCTACTTTAAGATATCGTGTTCAAAGTGCAACACCCATACTGATTAACCATCAGGACAACATCCACCATCTTCCTGCTAAACCTGATTTTATTGAAGAGGTAAAATGTAAGAATTGCTTATAAAATTTAAAGAACAATCCAGGCAACAAATTATGAATGCTTAGACTAAGATGGTGGCTATAAGTGAAAAAGGAAACACAGGGATATGCAGTGTTTTACACAAGTAAGAGGTAGCATTTTGTAAACTTAAACAGCAGGTATTATTGAGCACTTAATACTTATAAAGTATTACGCTAAATCTGTGGGTAAACAGAAGTTTCATATACCCTCCCTGACCTCCAGAAGTTTAAAATCTACTTGGAGATATAACACTAATTAATATATAGGCAAGTTGTTGATTTAAATACAAAAACTAGAACCCAGCTCAATAATACAAGTTAGCTTGGGCTGTGTAGCGGATATTGTAGCCTGCCTCCCAGATTCTGCCTCTTTACAACCAAATTATTCATTTCTCAAAGAGTACTGCCCTTCGATTACTCACAGATGAGTGTTCCCCAGGAACTGCCCTAGGTAGTTGCCATACCCAAGGTTACTCATTTTCTGCAGGGGCAATACACATCCACTGACTGGTAGATGGGGACGTGTGAAGGCTCAACCCCTTGTCTAAATTGGAGACGTCACTGAGGGCCATTCTAGCTACAGAGCTCCCCAAGGGACTAGCTATAGCCTGTGTTGCAATGCATCACTGTTCAACATTTCCTCGTGCCCAATCCTGCTTTCCTTACTTGGTTACAGTTGTTGTTCCTAAGAGTCCTCCTGGATAAGCCACCTGCACACAAATCTCCATCTCAGAGTCTGTTTCCTGGGAAACCTAATCTACCTACCACAGCTTGTGTGTTTTAAGGTTCAAAGAGTATACAGATAATAAATGCTATAGGAATATCGAAGAGAGAGAAATCTCTACATTAAAGTTATCTCTTTATTTCCCAAACCTTGCAAGTGGTAGTTGCATGGTCAGCCCAATAGATTTGTACTAGATGAGTAGCTTGTGTGTTCAGGAAAATTGGCTGGATGTTGATAAACAAGAGGAAGAATAACTGAAAAGTGATTGACTTGGGTAGCAGAAAGAATATTATATCATTCTCAGAAATAAAGAATTGAACAAAAGGAGGAAATTTGACCTGATTGTTCTTTTCTGTGTCCAGTCTCAGGATGTTTAACAAGACTGAAATTTATGGAACTGAATTTAGTGTGAGTTCAGGGCTCATTGTATCCATGTGATATCTGCCTCTTACAGTCAGTGAAGAATTATAGAAAAAGTCACTTCTGGGTTCAACCTCTTACACTTGGTGGTGTTATAAAACGTTCTCTCTTAGAGAGTGCTAGAGAAGAAGTTTCAAAGACCATTTACCAAATGTATAGATATAGACAGAATAAATACAGAGAGATATGTAAAGATAGATAGATAGGTAGATAGATAGATAGATAGATAGAGATATGGGTGCAAAGAAATAGACTCTTTCATACCATACACTGGGTGAGAGCATATATTAATAAAACTCCCTAGAGTATCACCTGTAGTTAAAATGTACTAACCGTTTAATATAATCTTAATCTAGGGAATTATTCTAAGAAATTAATTGAGATTTATCAAAGACTTAATCTCAAAATTGATTATTACAACAGTATTTATAATAGCAAACAAATTGCTAACAATATCAATGTCATATAATAGAGAATAAGTTAAATTATATTATTTTTCAAAAAGGGAATATTATTTATTTGTTAAATCAATGCTAGTTGAGTATTTATTGACTTGGAAAGATAGTTATAAGAGAGGCATAAAGCATTAACCAGTGTAATACCATTTTATTTTTGCTTACGAAATGAACACGTATGGAATGCATGTGTTATGTAAATATGTGTGTATGTATATATATAAATATATATAAATATACACACACATACATCTCTCTCTATATCTATGTATATCTATGTATATATACATATATATATACACACACACACATATATATATTATATATATATATATCTTTTTTAAGGGCTCAGAAGAAATACACCAATGTGTCAATACTGGTTATTGTTGGGTTGAGGGACTGTGAGAATTTTTTTAGTTTATACTTTCCTGTATTACTACTGTCTTTCTGTCACTCCCCTATATTCTTAGTTTGCACTCTATCCAGATTAGAGTCTCTGTTCTTTTACTTTAGCCACTCTCTGGGCAATATGCAAAATGAACTTGTGATTATCTTTATCACATACACCTGACAAAATCTCATTGTGGTCGAATCCAACTAACTATAGAACTGTGTGGTTCTATATCTCTACTTGAAGGGCTGATAACAGCCTGAAGAATTGCACCCGTGGTCAATTGGGGTCACTAGCAATGGAGGGTTACCTGCATTAACACTGTAGAGCCATCTTGCTATGTACACCCATTGAGCCCTCTCTTCCATTGCACATGCAGCAATTTCAAACTTTCTCTGTCATCTTCAAATCTCTAGCCACCTTGATCTCCATGTTCTGTTACTCTTCTTAATCTCAGTAGTCAAACTGCATTCCAGGTTGACAGAGAAAACAGAAACCATTGGTTGGGAAACCTATCATCCTAAATAAGCCATGGAAGGAAATCTGTGTTGGTAATATGTGTTTTCTCCACTAACACCCATGAAACCCACAGGCAAAGGCTGTAACCATCTCTCTTGTGAAAGGAGGTCCACTCTTGGGAAAGTCATATTCAGACCTTCGCAGGGCCACCCGTCCAATATCATGCACTGCTTCTTGGGTACTCTCCTGGGTTTGCTGGTGGCAAATATAAACTTTTGTCCTCATAAGGCACTCAAATGCATGAGAAGAGTACATTCATAAGTAAATAATAAAATTAAATGCCTACCTATGTAGAGATACTCCAAATTTGAAGATAATTCTTTTCAATACCAAATTCTGAGCAAGAAATTAAATTTCACGTATTAAATCCCCTTGCATTTTACAGTTCAAAAGAATTAAAGATGGAAATCAATTTTTTTTCTTTTTATACTAAGAACAAAAATCCAAAGAAATTAAAATTAAATCAAGCTTCACAAGGCCTGTGAGGCTGCATGAGGCTGCCTGTACCTGCTGAAGTTTGTTTGCTTTGCCTATGTGGCCAGTGTCCTCACAGGCCACCAGCCTGGTCCGCACTTGGCTGGCCCTCGTTTCCTACCTGGTGCCTATGCCTTTTCTGAGCCTATGCATCCTGTTCAGTTTTTCTGAGGATAATATTGCCTTGCTTAGGGCCTAATTCTGTAGAAACAAGCATTCGCCTATGGACAAAAAGCTACAGTGACCAACAAGGTTAAAATCCCCCCAAATATCTATTAGTTGATGAATGGATGGACAATGTGTGGTATATCCACACACTTGAATATTATTCAGCCATAGAGAATAATGAAATCTTGATTTATGCTATAACATGGCTAAACCTTAAAAAATATTATGCCAAGTTAAAGAAGCAAGACACGAAAGGGCACATATTATATGAATCCATTTATATTAAATTTCCAGAAGAGGCAACTACGTGGGGATAGAAAGTTGACTAGTGGTTGCCAGGGCTAGGGGCAGAGGGGATTGCTAATGGGTATGGGCTTTATTTTGGGGGGTGATGGAGATGTTCTGGAATTAGATGGCAGTAATGATTTCACCACTTTGTGAATATAGTAAAAGACATTGAATTATACACTTTGAAAAAATAAATTTTAGAGTTGTGAATTGCAACAAAGAAAGAAGAAAGGCTTAAAATCACATCATACTCCTTTTAAAAAACCTTCTAGATTGACGAGCTACATGAAAAACAAATTTAAAGAGGCTTTGCCATCAAACATCTGGCATTCTTCATGGGTTAAGCTATTCCCCAGCAAGTTAGCAAGGTATAAAGCATCCATGATTAGCTCAAGCTCAGAGAAATTCTCTAAGTTAGGTTGGTCCAAAAAACAAAGAAAGCAAAGGATGCTATAAGAGATATCATCCTTAGTCATTGTTATCCAAATGTCAGCATGAACTGTCAACAACACAATAAAGACAAAAAATATTTGAACATGGAATAGGAAGTAGAATTATGTTCACATGAAACAATAAATAGTTTCTTCTAATCTTGGAACTCTCGGTTTACTCTTAGAAACATTAAACTCTTGTAGCGTTTAGAAGCATTCATAGAGTTTTCTCTTCGAAGCAGTAAATATATAGTTATCATAACCAATGAAAAAAATCCCATGTAGCCATTGCCTAGTATAGGATCTTCTAGACTGACAGCCACACCCTTTGGCTGTGCCATCAGCTTCGAACTCCAGGTGTTAGCTTGATCTCCTATAATTCATTCCAAGTTTTTTGTTTGTTTTTTTCTGAAGATTCCCAGCCTAATGAACCAGATATTGGAAATTTAAGGTGGCCCAGTAAATGACTTTCTTCTTTTCCACCTGAGTTTGAACCAATTAATTAAAAGAAAAAGTGCAAAAACAATAAGGAAACTAAAATAACACATTTATTAAAAACTTAAAGTTAGCTAGTAGCAATTAAGAACCCATGCTTCTCTCTTCAAGTAGGCAGGAGATGCCAAGAGGAAGAGAGAAAAGGAGGCTGGGAATTTCTCCCATATCAATCCTTTAGGTACCTTGTAGGGAAGAAGAGGGATGGGGAAGACAGGGATGGAAGCATTCCTCTATTAGATGCTCTTCAAGCTGGAAGGAAATGTTAGCAGTGGGGAATGCATATTCCTTCCTGAAACGTTACAATGTGCCCAACTGCAAGCGCTTTCTATATTTTGTTACATTTAACACTCACAATAACTATGAGGTAGTTATTATTATAACTTTCATTTTATAGATGAGAAAAGAGTAAATTATTTGCAAGACATTACACACACCTGATCTCTCTACCACCAAACTAACTAGACTATCTCCGGAGCAAGTGTTCTTAAGCAGTGTGCTATATGGAAATACAATTAAAAGAGAAAAAAAAAGAAAAAAAAGCTAACGGACACTAGAAAACAAAAAGCAGAATTAAAATCCTCACAGGATACAATAAATTATAAAACTTCCACTGCACAAAATTAAATCAGTGTTGTGTAATAAAAATCAGAATGTAAAATAAAAGGACAGGAATGAATATGGAGAGAGCAAAGAAAATATGTATGAAGACAAAGAGCAGATAGCTAGCAGATAAATAATAGGGTTTTCTAGAGAGGAAACCAGAAAAAATGAACCTGAAACAAACAAAAACCAACAAGGATGTGGAATAGTGAGAAGGAAGTAGTTACCAGAGAAAACAAGCTGGATTCAAGGGATAGGTAGGAAGGAAAATAGGTAGAAATTGGTAATTCATTGAAAGTGCTGATGGGGAAGAAAGGGGAAGGGAGGACACAGTGATGCCATCAGTATTTACGGCTCAAGTGATTGGATTGTAAGGATGGATCATGATGAGTAGAGAAATAAAATGTCAGACACTAAGTTCCTAATCCTCCCTAGGAAAAGATACAGTTATTGCTTTATTCTTGATTTTGATAATTCTGTAAATTTGGGTTCTTCTAGGTTTTTTTTTTAAATCTAGTAGTCACTAGGAGAATTTGGCATCCCAAATTCCATTAGAAGATTTTTAAAAAATAAATTAAAATAGCCCAGGTGGTGAAAGGCAGAGGAAAGAGAAAAGTATTGTAGCAAAACCAAAACAGAATATACCCACCTGGAAAGCATAAAACAGGATGACAGAAATAAACGTAGGCAGAGTTTTAAATCAACATAAAACTTTAAATACTGCTAGTTAAGAAAAAGGCTCTCAAATTGGGTCGACAAAATAAGACTTCCTGAATAGTGTGGCAGCCAGGTCGTGCCTGAGTTACCTTTCATCCTATTCCAGTTAAAGACTCCAAAGTGTCCAACTTGAGATAAAAAGGGACAGCTACACAGATGATTAATGAAGACAGGCCCATATGCAATTTCTAATACTAAGGATGTTTTGATGAGATGATTCCAGAAAAACAAGCCTGAACTGAGTGCACCCTTCTCTCTGGACCAGAAATTGGTTGCCAAAGTCACCTCCCAAACACTATATGCCAAACTGAACTTATCAGCAGCCTTATCAGACACACACTACCTATGTGTCTCCTACATCACCATTCTGGGCACATTGCAGTGTTCTCTATCTCAGTCAATGACACAATCACCTATCCAGTTTTTATAACCAGTTCTTGACACCTTTCCTCACACACCCTCTCCAATCTGTCACCAGATGTGATGAATTTACCTCCAGAATATCTCCTGTGTTTGACTGCTTCTCTCTGTCTCCATCACCACTGCCATAGTCCAAGTTCACCCATTAACTTCTTTTTTTAAAATTTATTTTATTGAAGTATAGTTGATTTACAATGTGTTAATTTCTGCTGTACAGCACAGTGATTCAGTTATATATATATATATGTATATTTATGGTTTATCAAAGGATATTGAATATAGTTCCCTGTGCCATACAGTTGGCCCTTGCTTAACTTCATAAGCAATTCCCTCATATCTGCTCTAGATGTCTTACTCTTCCAAGTATACATATTTTTCACATGCCCTGTAGGATTACATATAATGTAATGTATACCTGTCACTTTTTGACACAAAAGATGCAGAAGTGATCAAGATAAAATCCCTGATGTGATGGAGCTTACCTTTTAGTCAGGGAGACTGACACTCAGCACATGCCATATAACTTAATGTCAGGTAGAGATATGCTGAGAGGGAAACTAAGGGCAGGAACTAGAGTGGCTGCCACTGTAGATGGGGCGGTCAGGGTAAGTCTCTGAGGAAGTGACATTCGAACAGAATGACCCAATGGCCCTGTTGAGATGAGGAAACTGCACTTCCCAGGGAGAAGAGTAAGAACCAAGACCTTAATAAGCCTTCTGTGGGAAGGAACAGCAAGATGACCTGTTTGGACAGAACTGAGTAAGCAAAGGAGAGTAAGGCAGGGACTTAATCATGCAGCTCGTGGTAAAGAATATGGAGTTTTATTTTTCTGAGCACATGTATTTTTGATCAGGAAGTAAATTATATAATTTATATTTAATTTTTTTTTTTATTTTAAAAGGTAACACTGGGTCCTTTGTGAAGAAAAGACTGTGGGGTGGGGAAAGTGAGAGTAGGGAGATTATGGCTGACGTCTTCAAGGAGAGAACCAGGGCTTGGACTGGGAGTGCAGCGGAGCTGGTGAGAAAAGGATCAACTCGAGATACATTTTCAAAGGGGAGACAGGGAACTGGAATTGAATGTGGAATGTGAAGGAAAGAGGATTCATTATTGAATGAAAGAGAATCAATACCGAATTGGTTAACTATTTATTAAGTGTAAGAGTTAGGAAAGAAGTTTGATGCAGAAGTGGAAAGAATTAAATGGTATTTTTGAAGATTTTTTTTTGAGAGTAGGAAGATAATGATATTATAATTTGTCCATATCAACTTTCATAGAAAAAAGTATTTTAAATGTCTTAATCCACTTCTGTACCATGTTAAGTGGAGTCTAATGAAGAGATTGGGTATTTCTTTCATGCATGATGCTCCTGTGGGTTATTATCATCATTATTCTGAATATCGGTTGTCACTATTCAGGGCTCTGACATAAGGCATGAAAGACGAGGGTGACTCTACACAAAAAGAACAGACCATGAAGATGAGCTCAGATATTTTCAAATAGAACAACCTGTATAATGTACACTATGGTGTTTGTGGGTGAATTCTGTAGAATTTTGAGTGATTTTTGTTTTGCTTTTCATTATTTTGTATTTTCTAAATTTTCAAATAGTGCGATAATTGTTTTCATTTGTATTCAGAAATCATATGTGAATATATTTTCACTGTTTAAGATCCAGGTGCTACTTAAATATTCAGAATCAAGAGATGAAAGTCCCGCTCAAGACTCCCCTAAATGTATCAAGAAGTACAGATTTTAACATTTTACTATACACTGTCCTGGGTTTTTACTGTGCCTTTAAATGTGTCTATCATAACGTCATCTTACGTTTTTCTTCATATCTATCTATCTATCTATCTAAAAATACAAATACATATCTTTTCAAAGTAAATGAGCTCACATTGTATGCATTATTATATAACTTGTATGTTTCCACTTAATAATATGTCTTGGATTTACTTCCATGTTGGAAGATGTAGTTATACTTCACTATTAAATAAATTAAAAAATAAACAAAATAGAACTATATCTGACTCATAGACCATAAAATGGATGACAAGTCACTTATATAACTATTTCCCTATTGAATTACAGTTGTTTCTTATTATTCTGAACTTTGTATAGTATTTGTACTTGTATGAGTATTGCTTTAGGTTAGTTTTCTAGAAGTAGTACTGTTAGATCAAAAAGTATATACATTTTAAATCATTATAGATACTGAAAAGCAGCCCTTTAAAAAGATTTACCCTTCATAAAAGGGTAGCCCTTTAAAAAAGATTTTTAGCCCTTTAAAAAAGATTTTTAAAAGACTGATGCAAAGTCCCATGAATGGTACATGAGAATGTTTCTTTCTCCAAAGCTGGTCACTATAGCTTACTTTATTACTATGGTTTTTGTTTTTGTTTAGTTTTTCATTTTTGGAGGGGCCGTGATGGTAGGGTAGGGTCGGGAAGGAATTTAACTTTCCATAAGCCCCATCAGTGTCTCCTTATTTTTTTCTTTAATATGGAAAGAGATTTTTCTACTTCTTATATGAAGTGCTTTGTAAATACAGTTTTCAAGCTCTCCCTTTCTAACCAGATTGTTTAGATTGCCTTTTCAACCCAATAGTTGTTTAAAAGACAGTGTAAAACTTTGCAAGTTAATAGATTCTATAGGTAGTCTAATCTGTGTTTAATTTCTAGATTTTGTTGTATTATAGTTAGAGAATATGGCTGTAATTTAGTGAGCTCTTTTTTACAGCCATCGTGTATGGGTATATGTTTCATGTGCGTTTGAAGGAATGTTTATTTATTTTATTTTATTTTTTTCTATTTACAGGGTATAGTGGTTTATTTTGCATGGTAGAACTTTTTATTGCAAGGCTACTGTTTTATTTAATCCTTGACACCCTTAGTTACTTTTATTTATCTATTTGTTTTGTCCAATACAGGGAGATGGCATTACATTCTCCAACAAGTTATGGATTTCTCAACTTCTTCTTGTATTTTTTATGAGATTTGTTTGAAATATTTCAAAGCGATGTAGCCATGTGGAAAATATTTTTAAATGGTATAGCCTTTCAGGTGGATCAATTTGTATGTTTCACTTTGTCTAGTTTATAGCCTTTCTTACCCATTTAATCTTATTTTGTCTCTCTTGTATCATCTTTTTCCCCCTTATCCTTTGCTTGGCATGTCTTTCTCTAAACCATCATTTTCAGACATCAAATTGTCTACCTACCTTGTAAAAAAAAAAAAAATCATGCTTGGCCTTTGAATCAGAAGATTTGTATTTTTATTTTCACTTATTTGTTGATGTTTTCCTATTCTATTCCCTGTTGTCTTTAGCGGGAATTTCTGGGTCTCTTCTCCATTGTCTTTTTTTTTTTTTTTTTTTTTTTGTGGTATGCGGGCCTTCCTCTGTTGTGGCCTCTCCCGTTGCGGAGCACAGGCTCCGGACGCGCAGGCTCAGCGGCCATGGCTCACCGGCCCAGCCGCTCCGCGGCATGTGGGATCCTCCCACACCGGGGCGCGAACCCGGTTCCCCTGCATCGGCAGGCGGACGCGCAACCGCTGCGCCACCAGGGAAGCCCTCCATTGTCTTTTAATTTCATGGTGAGACTTTCCATCTATTTTCCCTTTTATGCAGAATTGGAGAATCCAGGAGAATTTCTTGACTATATCTTCCCAGGAACTAATTTTCTTTCTACCTATGTATGTTCTGCTCAGCCTGACTGCTGTGACTGATTATGGCAGTCCATAATCACAAATGGGTATATGTTGAGGTACAGCATGCCTCAACATATACCCATTTGAGTGTCAGGGATTCTCAAAACTTAGCCAATGAATAGTGCTTTGAATTTGAATTTCTTACACTTCACGAGCAGCAGTGTACCGTAAAACGTTCCCAGCTTTTCAGTTGTTTTGTGTGGCATTATGTACTTGACTAAAAATATTCAAAGCTGCACGACCTATAGCAGTGATAACAATGACCATTGTAATCAAAATATTTGTTTGAAAGAGTGATACCATTTACATTATTTCCATTGATTCACTTTGTCCTTTTAAAATTGATCCAACCTTTAAATTAGACGTTGACTTCCCTGATCTTTGGGCCAAATGCTTTGCTTGTGTGTACAGTTTCTAATATCTACAAAACAGCTTATGGAGAAAACTAATCAGCCAAATCATAGAGTAAAAGGTCACAAAAACCCATTGTTACGTTACATAACAATAACTAATATGAACTATTGATGCAAATCTTCATTTGAATGGGATTTGATGCTCTTTTAGTATCAAGGTATGTCAACTTAGAGGCTCAGTAATTGAAACAAGAACAATTCCCTGAAAGTTTTTTTTTAATAAAATAAATTACTCTTACAAGGTGGGAAATACATCTTCTCTTTGTTCTGGTAATGACTTTAGGCATTATAATTGCTAATGAATTTTCGTGATACTATTTGTCATGTGTGTGGCAATCTTGGTTGTTTTCTCACCTTTGCTTTTATGATTCTCACTTTGCCAATGAGTGGGTGATGACTGTACAATCTGGTTTGCCTTCAGTAATTCCATGGGAAGGAGGGACTTGCCAGAGGTAGAGGATAGTAATTACTCACCTACTGGGTGTGCCAGGATCTCTCTGGGGGTTAGGAGCTATCATGGGCAATGCCCTGCTCCTGCAGCACCTCTCTACTTGCCTCAGTGAAGACGAATATACCTCTGCACCCCTCTCTGCCCTTAAGCCAGAAAGGACCACTTGGCTTAGCTGTTCTGTAGAGTTCTCTGAATCATCACCTGTTTAAGGACCCAGCTCTTCTGAAACACCCTCTCTGATTCTACTAAGTCTGAATTTGAAATTCCCCAGCACTGCCACTGGCTCTGCAGCAGTCTTCATCTGCTTCCTCCAGGGTTGCTTTTACATAGATCCAATTCTGGTTTTTACCTCTATCTCAGGAACTGAAACCTTCTGGTTTGTTAATAGCACTTGTATAGTCATTTGCTATAGAAATGCATTTGCCACTTTTTCATGTGATTTGTGTGTGGCTGGGTGGAGGTAGACTTAAATGCTTAGAGATCATCTAGCCAATCTCTTCCACATAAATATGTCTTGTAATTAGAAAAAATATCCTCATCAGATGTTTATAATAAAAATAACCATAATTACTACGTACACTCTTTCAAAAAGAAGTTGAGCAAAATCTAACTGAGCCACTGTCTGCTCTCAGGAAGGAACCTGGCTTTCTGTGTAGAACTGATGAGTATTTGATACTTGTGATGAGGTTTAAAAATGCTTTTTATTAATAACTAATTAATGACTGCTCTGGCATTGTCATCCTGAGTGAGTAGAGAGCAGTGTGAAACTAACTTGAGTGAATATGAATAGGCAAGAATACTTGAAGGTGACAGATTTTATTTTTAGGCTTTCTGTGTGCTTCCCAGCATCACAAATTACAGCCACTGTGAGATGAGCTGCAAAGGGCTGCCTGGGCCCACTTTCCCCAGGTGCACTTTGAACAAAGGCGGCATCAGGCAGAGCTGGCTCCATTTGCTGTGCTGATTTTATGTAAGGCACATAGAACTGCATCAACGGTATCTCAGAGGCACAGTGATTTTTCCTTTTCTCTAAAATGTGTTCCGGAGACACATTTTAGGAAACTTACTGCTTCATATTCTGCATGTCCTGCAGGTTGCTTTTTTTCTAGGCACTGTTTGTAAATCCTGTAATTTTTTTAAAGCAGAACTTCCATGGGAAATGTTTTATTTTGCTTTCTCAGCAGGTGTATTTCTGTCAACTTCAATTAACCAGAATTTAAGGAACCACGTTTCAGTTCAGTGGTTTGACTTTTGTTTTTAGCTACCTTTTCTTCTTAAGATATAGAGAAAGTTTCAGTGAAGAATATCATGATTTAGTTCAATACGATACAACACAGCAACATATGCACACACACCCCATACACATATTGAAACAAGTGATAGAGCATGTCAGTTAAATTTCTATGAAATGTTCTATGTTTTTGTGCCTTGAGCAGTGAGGAATGATGCTCAAAAATGATGCCTTTAAAAATATGCAAGATAGTCAACTGATCGGAAAAGAAAGATTATTGTTTTTTAGTTTCCTTATTCAGTAGGGATGTGAATAAAGAGAGTTGTAACTATGAGAAGCTTTGCCTGGCAGGAGCTCTGCTCTTAGAAACACTGTCACTGGCTACTCATGATGTGACAGGAAGCCAGCCAGGGGATAAATAGTGTGACCTCTTTCTTCTCTGCCCTTTGGTTTTGGTTGGTGTCTCACGATGGCTGAAACCAACTAGCAACCAGAGGGCAAGGGGCCCTGGTGTTGGAAGTCACAGGAGTCACCATTTCAGGGTCTAGAACAGGGTGAGAAAGGTAGACAGAGGTTCTGATATATAAGCAGAGGATGTCTATGGGTGGTCATGATGACGTTCCCTAGCTTATATTTGGGTATCCTTCCTTCTAGCATCACTGAGTGGTGGGGTTGCTAGTGCCCTTTAGTTCTGTTAGTGGCACTTCTTGCCTGGAGGTGGCTGATCCCAACTTCCGGTGGTTCTCTTAACCTAGTCCGTGGGATACTTCTCAGCTCTAGGCTGAAAGAACAGCAAACTTCTCAGTTTCTAAACCATGGGATGATACTTATTTTCTAGTGTGAAAATCAAGTTTTTGAGTAGTTAGTTTATTCAAGTCAGGTCACAGCTAATATATGGTAGTGAAGCTGTAATTAGAACTGAGGTCTGTTTGGTTCCCATCTATCTCCTTTGTCAGTGGTCTTAAAAGCCTACCTTTTTCCTCTATCTACTGAACTTGGTTTTTATCCTCTTCATTTTTTAGAGTCAATCCCTTAAAATTTCCCAGTGGAGTATCTCACTCCACATTCTCTTGCCTTTCTGCCCTGTCCATGTATGATATTTCACTCTTTCTCCAGCACCCTTAGTTCTTTTGACCGTGAACCCAAGCGTGTGGTAGACTCCTACCTTGAGGTCATTGAACCATCTTTCTTCTCTGGAAATGAGCCATATAACCAAACCTAAATGCTCCATTTTACAACAATGCATTCTGTTCTCATCTGGACATGAACTGGAATTTTAAATGCCTCCCTAACCCCAACCTCATTTCTACTTTAAACATTTTTTTTTTGCATTTTTCAGGCCCAAACCTTTACTGATTTCCTTAAGAAATCAACGTAATTTATGTTTCTCTCCCTCACAATAGATGACATTTTTCCTATCACACTGAGAAAATAATGATCATCAGACATGAAATTTCTGAACTACTTTCACTCTATGAAAAAGACATCAATATTTTCATCTGTCCTTGTCTCCTTTCCTGTGGATTCCATTCAGTGAAACCCAATAGACCTTTAGTTGAGCACTTACTGTGAGCCAATCAATATGCTGAGTGCTTGTATATAAAGATTAAGTACATCAAAATGACAGTTACTGTCTCCAGTTTTTCACAGACTGATTTTTATGGGGTAGAAAAAGAGAGAAGACAAACTGAGACAGCGTATAACACAATATACTAAGTGCTGTTATGGGCACATGGGAAGGTTCTGTTGATACAGAGGAAAAGCAACTACCCTCACCTGGGGGAGGGTGGTGTCAAGGATGAAGCACGAGGAGGTGATGCTTTCTCAGTCACCCATGACATCCGCATCAACATGTTCCAATTCCTCCCCTACTCCTCTCACAAAAGTATTATTTCCATTTCACTTGGAAATTGTGATCCCTCTTCAATTCCTGTCAAATAAAGTCTGCACCCTTTGGTGTGCCTTTAAGGGGTGCTAGTAGCCTTGCTGCCTCTTCACTTCCACCTGACTTCCTCACCATTCCTTCTTGGACCCTAGAGTCCAGCCATCCTACGATACCCACAGCCTCCCAAACATCTTCACTGTCCTTGTGTGGTATCCTTGGCACAGAATGCCTTCTTCCCAGTTTCTCTACCTGTCCAAATCCTCTTCTTCTCCAGGGCTAACTAAAATAGCCTTGAGAACATTCATCTGATTTCCCACCCCTGGTCATAATTACTCTCTCCCTTGCCCATGTTCTTATATTTTATTTAAATCTCTATTAGGATACCTGTGACTCTGGAAAATTGTGCTTTACATGCCCTTCTCCATAATCTGGGTGTAAAGTCCATAACTCAGGCATCTGTACACATTGTCTGGTACGCTGTGAGTGCTCAATGTGTGTCTGGCACTGAAACACACACACACACAAACACAGAAATGCACCCATGCATTTTGGAGTAAAGTCCTGACTCTATTATTGGCTGAATAGTGTTCAGAAGAATTGTGACTCCTTTGACTCAGTTTTTTTTTCTGCCGTAAATGGGCACTATAATGCCCTGCTGACTTTACATAACTGCTATAGAAAAATCTATGTGAAATTACTTTGAAAAAGGTAATCCAAAATACATGAACATTATTATAAGAGAGGATGTCTGTAGCAGAAAAGAAAACTTAGTGAACCCACAAATAATGCTTCATTAATTTTATGAAAACTTGTCCCCTGTTCCTTATTCAGTAGCTAAGTGGAAATGTTGCCTGAGCTACACTGTTGCGATTGCATAAAAAAAGGCAACAGGAGAAGCTCAAACACATTTGTTCATGCATAATATTGCTTTGAATAAGAGCATTGTATTTAGGTTAGTGAACATGGGAAGCCTTTGGAAATGAAAGGCTAGCATAACTCTCAATCTTTCATTCATTCAGTTCTCACAAATGAAGCAGGCCAGTCATATCTCATGCATTGGACAAGGCATTTGAAAAGCACTAGTGTGCTGGTTTGCCAGTTGGAAAGCTAACTTTTTTTCAGCCAAATATATTCGTTATGATAAACACATGAATACACATACATATAGTGTGCATTTTACATGAAACACACCTACCTACAGCCACAAAAACCCGTATGTCAAAAGTGTTCAGTGTTATATATTTGTTGAATATGAATAGAAATGTGGTTAGGACCAAGGGCTCTGGAGTCAGACCTATCTGAAATCTTGACTAGCTCTTCTAAGCTACGTAACCATTCTGAGCATAAGTTTTCTCATTGGAGAAATGGGTACAGTACTATTTGATGAGTTTGTTGTCAGGATTAGGGGAATAATGTGAAGCACTTCACTCTGTACCTGAATCTCACTAGAGATTACTTGATGAGCTCTGGATCAAAATTAACCTAAGAATTTCACACACCAGACTCAGGCTTAGCCAGCTGGCACTGCCCAGTCCTTTTGCCCACAGAGCCAGAATCACACTTCATGGCCTATGTGACTTCAGTCAAATGTGAATTTCCCTATTATTCATTGCTGTGCTTTCAATATAAATCCCACTTGCAGGAATTTATCCAAGACCAAATTCACATCCCATGTAACTCGACTGGGAACTCTGGGGTGAGCAAAGTTTAGGATTTGCCTAGATTCAGCTCTGCACACAGTTCCCTGTGTATGGTGTGTGGCCTGCACCTTAAGGCTGTCTTGAGGGAAATACTTCCTGCCAGAGCTCCAGCCACCTCATGCGGAAGGAAGGTTTGAGCCCCAGTGTATTTGAAACTCTTCCTTGGTGTGCTTCATTAATCTTCTCCTGGAATCCCATGCTTCTATATGCTGAGCTTAACTTGTTGTGGCCGCGGTTGATGGAAACCAAAGAGCAGAGGCAATTTACATCCTGTAAACCACAGAGCACTGGAAACTCACCTGTGGCACATCTGGAGAGACCTGCGTTATTTAGTGCCTCTACCCTTCCCCGCTGTCTCTAAAGTCTTAAAGCCAGCAGAGCAGCTGTCTCTCAAACTCACACCTGATTATGCACTGTCTTATTTTATTCTCTAATTACAGCACGAGAGTCACCCTTTTCTCCCTGCAGACTGTAAACCTCCCCCTGACAGGCCCTGGGTCTGACATTTCTTTCATTGCCTACTGACAGCACTAAGCTCAGTGCCATCAGCAGCTAGATTGACATTTGGCTGTTTAATCAGCCAGAGTCAGTATGTAATAAGGACATAAGTTAAAAAAAAAAAAAGTAATACTTGCAAGGACTTCTTTACTAATTTTTCCAGAAGAAATGGCAGTGTCCTTAACCAGGGATCTCTCCCACTCTGTCTTAGACAGTGTTCCCTCAAAAGCAGATGGTGAAGCAAGACATGGGCACAAGTACTTTACTTAGGAGGTGATCTCAGGAAACATAGCTGAGGAAGGAGCAAAGGTCACAGGGAAGGGTGAAATGCCAATAATGAGTGTGTTAGTGACCAGGTTACCCTTGAGGACTCAGTCTCCCAGGGGATCCTCTGAGGAATCCTATAGAATGTAGTTCAATGTTGTCTCGCCAAGGAGCAGGGATACTTAGGTGCATATCCGTTGACTCCCATCCTTCATTGACTGAGGATCGATTCTGGCTAGGTGAATTCTTTAGCACTACAGGCTGCAAGATCCTGGCTGCAGAGGGAGCCCCCAGTACCTGGAGTGGGCAGCTTTTTGAATGCACTCTGGGCACAGGTGACGCCAAGCCCTGGCCTGAGGGGGCGGGGAATAACCACATGCCTGTCTCTGTGAAGAGCTCCTGAGGATCGGGAACCACGTCCCAAAGGAGCAAGAAAAATCCAAAGAGGCCTTGTATTCTGACAGCCTTGAGGTTTTGCTTCTCTTACTGTATGATCTTGGACATAGGACTTGTCCCTCCTAAGCTTCGTTTCCTCATCTGTAAAATTCAGGTGATTATATTGCAGGAATATTATTGGTATTCAATGAGATGGTGAGTGTGAAGCACTTGTTATGTGTCTGGTACACAGAAGATGCTCCAAAACCCGTAGCTATCGTCGTCCTCATCATAACCATCGTTATCATCATCTGTCTGCATTATGCCCTTCACATAATAAATATATCAGAAAAGAAGTTTGCTGAATCAATGAATTTACTCAAGGTCTAACCAATTTTTGCTCATGGTTTGAAAACATAGTAAAAGTTGGTGACAGAGTAGTTCAAAGTCTCAGCAGTGGCAAAGCTGCTGGTAGGGATTTCAGAACTCCAGGTGACCCTTGTCCCTCAGAACCACTGTTGGAATTCCTTGCCCTACTGTCTGGAGGCTGAATCCCTATAAGGGTCTATGACTGACTCAGTTTCCTTGTAGTTCCAGCATCTCTCAAACAGAAGGAGAGGCAGACAAGAAGTCATTGGAGAAGGCTACAGACCCATCACCCTAATATGATAGACAATAGTGTTAATATTTTGAGTGCTTATTCTGTACTAGACACTATGTAAGTACCATATATATACATATGTATATACCTATATACATATATATACATATATACATATATATATATATATAAAATTTAATTGTTAAAACAAATGTATGAGGTGATGCTGCATTTGCATTGGTTTGGAGTGTTTGGCCTTGCCCAGGCCATACAGCTGCCAAATGGGGGAGCCTCGATTTGAGCCAGGTATGAATGTGTGCAGAAGCCCAATACACTTGGCCATGACACATATGGAAAAACAGAAAACAAACAAATCCTTGTTTTAGAGACAATCAATAAAGTTTAATAAGTATACATGTCTATTCTCCCAGGAAGTTAGTCCTGTGACGAAAGCCTAGACCAAAAGCCACAGGATGTGTCCTGGACGTCTCTCCACTAGCCAGCTGATGACAATGCATAGGATAAAATGGTAGTTAAGAGCATAAACTCCGGCACCAGGCTGTTGGGCTTGAAGGCCAGCTCTGCTTCTTATAAGCCGTGTGACCTGGAAAAGGTGTTTAACTTTTCTGCTTCTCAGTTTCCTCAACTGCCAAACAGAGATGATGGCAGTAACTGCCTCATAAGGCTGTTGAGCAAACACGCAGGCACGTATTGTGCATAATCTTAGAACGATGCCTGGCGAATACTGTGTGACATAACTCTTTGCCTGTTTTTCACTAGAATGCATTCTCCGTGTGGTCAGGGAGTTTTCACTGTTTTCCTCATTACTATATCTGAAGAACTTAGAGTAATGCCTCTTACATAGTGGGCACCCAAAACTTTTGCTCAGTGAGTGGGCATATCTCTTTCACGTTTCTGAGCCTCTGTAGACTCACCTATCATATGGAAATAGTAGCATGTCTCTTACAGACTCCACCACTTCACTATAATGACCAGAGAAGCTGCTGGCTGCCTGAAGCCCTTTAGAAAAATCTCAGAGGTCAGATAAATGGGAAGCCCTGAGATCTTTGCTTCTTTTTATTTTCAATGGAGATGCATAGTCCAGGAGAGAAAGTGTTAATAAGAATGTCCTGAAGGTACAGATGGTTCTTATGGAGAAGAAGTCTATTTTTCAATTTACAAAAATGATTAGCTGGGATCCCACTGAGTTCACTGCACGGGCCACTGCTAGTTTTAATTTGTGCCAATAGGATGGAGAGATGGACTTTAATGAGGATGTGTGTTTTCTAATCATGGGCAAAGTTAGGAGAAGTGGCAGAGGGGGTAGGGAGGGTGAAAGATAATTGAGGGATTCAGAAGACAGGGCTGCTTCTTGGGGATGGATGGATGCTTTGCTGCCTTCCCAGCTAGAGTCCTATCATAGTAGCTTTCACCTGACTGAGGATGGGTATGGAAATGTTATAATTACCCAGGGAAGCAAGTAGTAAGGGGATTCCAGACATACTCTCTGGAGTCAGAAGGTCTGAGTTTGCCACTTACTGTGTGAACTTTGTGCTTCCATTTCCTCGTTTGCAAACTATGGAAATAGTGATATCTATTGTTGTAGGATTATTGTGACTGTTAAACATGATAATACAAACAAAGAGCTCGGCATCAGGCCCTGCGTATATGAAGTTCTCAGTAAATTTCTTTATAAATTCATGAAATTATTTTAGTTAGAAATGCTCATCCATCTGAGAAGTGGCCCAGGATTCCGTAGCCCCAGGAAGTCACTTCTTTCAACACAGAAGCCCCTATTCTTTGCATGTGCGCTACTCATGGGAGAGGGAGATGGAGTATGTGCCCTTTGATAAGAGCCTCCTGAGTAATTTTGATGTATCCCCCACCCTTAATATCAGGTGAGAACCCTTCCACACGTATAGTGGAGAATTATATGACAGGTGCATTGCTGGTGACAATAGCAAAACACAGATTCAATCCACCAGTGAGAATTTCCTGTAGAAATGATTTCAACTGAGGCCAAGAGTCTAGACTTTTTCCTCCCAGCATTTCTCTGCATACCCCTGTGGGGTTCACAGGGTGGCCCTATGTGCTGGAGCAGCCCATGTGTTCCTCTATGAATTTCAGAAGTGAATATCTACAGCCTGAAGACAATGCCAGTCACTTTCCCTTGGGATTGAAAAACAACTAGATTTCGCTGTACCTCACCAAAACTCAGATGCAGAACCATGGTTGCCTTTGGTCAGCTCATGGCAGACTCTCAGGACGATTTGGGCGAAGAGGGCAGAAATGATGCATGGATTTTTCTGGAGCAAGTGTTTGTGTTTTGAGTAGTAGAAAGGAGTCCATACATTTCCTGAAACTCTGTGAAAAATTCATGTATATGTGCATTTCATTTGGGAGTTAATAGACTCATGGCGTCTGAGATCCAGAAAGTTTAAGGACCATTGACTTAACAAGTGACATGTTTTCCTATTCCTTTCTTTCAACCGGGCAAAGAGATTAGATGAGACCCTGGTATACTGGAAGAGACAGACATATTAAACAAATAATAAAGCTATATGTCAACTAAATGCTGGGTGGGCACAGAGTCCATAGGAGGTCAATAAGTCTTCGAAGCATTTAAGCAAAATGAGAAGGGCTTGTCGAACAGGGAAGATTCCCGAAGTCACTCTACAGGTGAAACCATAGGGTTTGGCAGTTCTCTGCCTCTGACATAATCACAGGAGAGCTGACAGCTTCCCTGTAGCCCGGTCACCCGTTTGCCCCAGCTCAGGGATTACAGACTTATCCCAAGCCGCCTCAGGGGAAATGTCCCCTTATCAGTCTTCACTCAGTGTCTTTCACCCTTCAGGGTTCTGAGTCTTTTTTAAAAAATAAATTTATTTGTTTATTTATTTACCTACCTATTTATTTATTTTTGGCTGCTCTGGGTCTTCGTTGCTGTGTGTGGGCTCTCTGTAGTTGTGGTGAGCGGGGTCTACTCTTCGTTGCGGTGCACGGGCTTCTCATTGCCGTGGCTTCTCTTGTTGCGGAGCACGGGCTCTAGGTTCATGAGCTTCAGTAGTCGTGGCACGAGGGCTTCAGCAGTTGTGGCTCGCGGGCTCTAGAGTGCAGGCTCCGTAGTTGTGGCACATGGGCTTAGTTGCTCCGCGGCATGTGGGACCTTCCCAGACCAGGGCTCGAACCCGTGTCCCCTTGCATTGGCAGGCAGCTTCTTAACCACTGCGCCACCAGGGAAGCCCTGAGTCTTTTTTTGAGGACACTTCAATTCATTAGCTCTGGGGACAGGAGTGAAAAGAAAATATAAAACAATCCTCTGAAAACACATCCAGGAAACATACTGTTGTGCAAGCTAATTACCTTTTGAAAAAGCAGTACTCTAATCAAGATTTCCATATATCGCGCACAGCCTAATTATAGTGACAGTAATACCCAGGATTTACAAAGAGCCTTTCAATATGTATCTCTGCAATTATTTCAGTTATTCACCAAATATCCTTAGGAAAAGAAAAGAGGTAGATGAAGCAGCTGAGTTTTGCAGGGGCCAGTGTAGCATGCATTATTTTCATGGTTGCAGCTACAGTCTTGATCCTATTCCACCCTCAGGGTCTAAAGTCCTGGTTGCTTAACTCATTACTATTTACAAAAGACAAAGGAAAAAAATCCATGATAATACCAGGGATTATGCTAGCCTTGATTATTTTTTGTTGCTAACCAAAAGATTCCAGGTATATAGTCTGACTCATGCTTCTCTCAATTATTTTCTGAATGAATAAATAAACTAATGAATGATTCAGTCAAATTAGTCAGATAGACCAAAGCCTTGGCAGGCAAAACTGATATAAGCATGATGGTTCAGGAGTCCAGAACAGACATGTCAGGTCTAAGCCAGTTGAAAAATTATTGATATTCAAACTGGCTAACCTGTGGTAGTTTAGAAAGGACTTCTTGGAAGAGAAGAAGCTCAAAGAGGAGAGTTCCATGAGAAATTAATGGGAAGTTGCTTTACATGTTCAAAGCCACAAAGAAAATATATGGGCAGTGAGTATGAGAAATTGAAGGAAAATAGTCAAGCACATAATAGGTACTTAATGAACGGTACAGAGACTTAGAAAATATGTCTTTTCTTGAATGACACCGATGCACTTATTTTGTGTTTAAAGTGTGGAGTCTCAGTAGCTTTCCAGGAGAGTTCAAGAGATCCTTGTTTAATGAAGTATTTCCTTCAGTTTGTACTCAACAGGTTATGCAGTAATTTCTTTCATAAGCTTTCCATTTCAGTCATATTTATGAGTTTGGGGTGACTTAGCCTTTTTAGTTAAACATGACACCTAGGAATACAGTCTTCAATTCCTGTTCTCAATCAAAGCCCATGCTTGAAAGTCTCTTGCTTTGATACTGTTAAGCACATTTTTTCCCCAGAGACACCATTACGTGGGTGTGCGGGGGTGGCTGTGGGTCAAAGCTGTCCTCTAGATGCCATCAGTCGGCCAAGCATACGGTGTCCTAGGTCCTACCAATCAGAATAACTAGAGATTGCGTTGGGAAAACTGGACAGCCACATGCAAAAAAATGAAACAAGACCCTATCTCATACTATATACAAAAATCAACTCAATATAAATTAAAGACTTGAATATAAGACCTGAAACCGTAAAACTCCTAGAAGAAAACATAGGCAGTACACTCTTTGACATCAGTCTTAGCAATGTCTTTCTGGATCTGTCTCCTCAGGCAAGAGAAACAAAAGCAAAAATAAACAAAACTACAACAAACGAAAAAGCTTCTTGCACAGCAAAGGAAGCCATCGACAAAATGAAAAGACAAGCTACCACATGGGAGAAGATATTTGAAAACCATATATCTGATAAGGGGTTGATATCCAAAATATATAAATAACTCATACAACTCAACAACAACAAAAACCAAACAACCTGATTAAAAAATGGGCAGAGGAGATGAATAGACATTTTTCCAAAGAAGACATACAGATGGCCAACAGGCACATGAAAAGAGATGAAACCACTAATTATTAGGGAAATGCAAATCAAAACCACAATGAGCTATCACCTTATGCCTGTTAGAATGGCTATTATCAAAAGGACAAGGAATAAGAGAGAAGAGAACCCTCATACACTGGGAGTGTAAATTGGTGCAGCCACTGTCAAAAACGGTATGGAGATTTCTCAGAAAATTAACGCTAGAACTACCATCCAGCTATTCCACTTCTGGGTGTTTATGCAAAGAACATGAAAGCACTAATTTGAAAAGATATATGTACCCCCTATGTTCATCATGGCATTATTTACAATAGTGGATGAATGGATTAAGAAGATGTGATGTGTATATTTTTATATATATATATATATATATATATATATAAACACACACACACACATGCACACACAAGGTATACTACTCAGCTGTAAGAAATGAAACTTTTCCATTTGCAACATGGGTGGACCTTGAGGGTATTATGCTAAGTGAAATAAAACACATGGAGAAAGACAAATGCTGTATGATTTCATTCAAATGTGGACTATAAAAAGCAAACAGTAAGCAAAATAAATTCATAAACCAAACCCAACAAAAGCAAACATAGATACAGAGAACAGCATAATGTTTACCAGAGGGGAAGTGGCGGGCAGCGTCGGGAGGCAGTGGTGAAAGGGTAAAGAGGGTCAACTGTACGTATGGTGATGGATGGAAACTAAACTTTGGTGGTGAGCACACTGTAATGTATAAAGAAGTTGATATATAATGTTGTACACATGAAACATATAATGTTATAAACCAATGTTACCTCAGTAAATTTTTAAAAAGTAAAAAAATTAAAAAGAAGAAGAGGTGGTGAATCTTGGAGGTCAAGGACTGGAAGGAAAGGTAGAAAAGTCAGGCAGGGAATTCAAATAGTAGAAACTTGCATTGAACATTACCCTACGTAGTAGAGCCAAGCCAGCACAAGTAGAAAAGACAGAGCAGTTGATGATTCGATATTTACCCAAGGGCAGAAACAAGGATCAGGTAATTGGGTAAAGAGGGCTGAGTACCCACATCCTTCATGAGACATGTCAATAGACACTGTCTTGAAGGTGTTCACTAATAGCCAAAACACAGGATATGCTTCAGTGAGGTAACATTGCTCCTGATTAGATCAAGGTAGACAGCTGTTTCCTCTGGAGGGTCTAATATACACCTTACAAATTACAGGTAACAGGGTGTAGACTATAAAATGTTGAGAAGACCAGTTATGAAATGACTGTCTTTACATGTGAGCACCTGTTCTCTGTGGCATCCTGATGCAGCTATTATTTTTCCCCCTGGAAAATAACCCCACAAAAGCCTTTCTGTTTTTCACACAGAGGATGTATATTCCAGTAGTTGTATCCCTAAATTCTCAATCTGTGAAGTGCTCTTTTCAATTTAAATAAAAAAGAATGTATCCTTTCCTGGCATCTCTCTAGAATCAAGGTAAAAAGACAAATGAAGACTATGCTACAGATGAAAAAAAATTGTTCATACATAGAATGACTCAGAATGATTGATGGGTCAGTTTCCAAGATATTTGAGACTCTGCAAACTATTCAGAAAATAAATTGCAAATGAGTACAATTTTATGTATTTGGAGCTTACAAAGTAAGCTCTGATTTTGACTGTTCATTAATGCCAAGAAATAAAATTTTAAATTGTAAACAATTCATAACACCAAAGGATTTTCCTCCAGTTGAACTCATAGTAATACATTTTGCTCTACTAGATAGATACATCCTTTGTAAGTTGTTCTGTGACATTTGACTTAAGGCAAATGATGCAAGGTAATCGTGGGCAGAAAGGCTGCCAAAGGGAGAAGCATTGTGATCAATAGGCGTCTTTGGTTGTTGGCAAACACTGTCAGGGGATGATCAGCATCAGAGCTTGGAGCCAGAGAAAGCTAATAAGATGAGTGGCATGTTTCCCACAATATGCTCTAAGTATTTATGTGCTTTTCAAAGCAAGATCTGTAAACATGATGAGGACAAAGAGAATACGACATTATTGATGACATCCTCCTGATTTATGTTTACAGCATCTGTGGATAACAACTCCATTTGTCAGAGGGGCCCTCATGAATACTAATTTGGGGTGACAGTCCAACCATGACCAGACTAGCTTTGGGCGATGCCCTCTCACTCTTAAGTGTTTTTCCAGGATTATAGTATGTGGAGTGTCCTTTATCTCTGAAAAAGCACACTGGATTTGGGAGATTTTAGGTATAGTCATTTGCAGAAGTTTGCAGATGCTCACAAGGTTGCATTTAATAGAATTAGAGGCAGGGCAATATCTTTGAATTCAAGTTTGTGTTTCCTGAAAGCAATTCTGAGTTTAATTCTAAATGTCTCTAAATCCAAGAGAAGAAAAAAAGCTTAATGCCAACTTTTGCTTGGGAGGAAAGATGACAGCAGAGAAAAATCCTTCATCTGATTTTAAGTAAATAAGTGATCTCTTTTTCTCCTAAGGTTTGCTGTGATATCGTTAAGCCGTTAGAGACAGCATCTTGGATATCAGGAAGGTGTACACTACACAGATAGAGTATAGAGTTAGTGGGTCATTGGAAGGAGTGAAATAAACCATTGACTGCACTGTGAATCCACCATAATATATCCATACTGTTTGAGAATCTTAGCCAAAATGCAAGCAACCTAATTTACTATCTGTGATTCCGAAAATTCCCCTATGTTGTAAGATTCTTAATCCATATTAAGAAGAAATAGTTCTACAAGGAATGCATATTTTTTTCATTAAAAACTTGTGTTTTTTCGTCCATATGCAAGTGCAGTGCCTCTTGTCAGTCCTACCTTCCAGAGATGGTCCCCTCTGCACTTCCCCTTGCCCTGTTCCTTGGTACATGGGTATGTGTGTAAAGCAGGCTAATCATATTTGAGATGGGAGAAAGAAGAAATAAGGTAGCAATGTAGACCATAAGGAGGCCATCCTAGAGGTGTCTGTCAAAGAGGAAGCCAACATCCCAGATGCACTAGCCTAGTGCACACTTAAATTGGGATCTATTCACCAAAGAAACAGGTTTTCTTTGTTTCCCCTAAGCTCACCCAATAGAGTAATATCTACTAATCATATAGAGGATGTTTATAAACACTGATATTATTCATGCATTTGATACCATTTGGCTTTTTTCAAGCCGGGTTTCCACCAGTGCTCTTCAGACAAATCCTATTAAAAAATTTACAAATTTTCACGTTTCATTCAATTTACTGATGTGGTATCTATTGTCTGACTACATCCCCTTCTCTGGTTTCCCTGCTCAGTTTCTGGGAGCACCCTAGACAACCTTAAATGTTCTGTATCCTTACTAGTTTCTTTTTATGGAGAATTTTACTGATAAAGACAAAACATAGGGGTCGATATCTGTTGGGTCTTCTAGTCCCTTGACCAAGTCTCCAAATTCTAAACTATGTGAAACAAAGTGCATTTTTATGCTAAGTATAGAAATCCGGGCCACGTGAGATTATTTTTATTTCAAATCACATTGGAGAACACCAGTAACACCTACCCCAGAGCGCACTCTCTCCAGACCTGAGTTCGGGCCGAGCTTGTTTTGAAAGCCTCTCCTTATTGTATCTCCACTGGAAATAATTATGCTCAGAAAACATAAGAAATTGTTTGTAATGCTGAGTTGACTGATCTTGAACCAGACTGTAAGATATGTCATTTCCCATCTTATTTGTTAAAGAAACGGCCTTGGATAATAGGGGATATGACATCTCAAGTAGCTTGGCAGGAAAGGGAGAGCAAATTACATGTTTTCTGAAGGAGGAAATCTTATTAGCTCTATTATGTAAAGGCTTACTCCTTTTTTAGTAACTTCTCTATCATATCTCTCCTTCTTCCTTCTAGTCCATCTTAAGAACATCTGCTGTGCCCACAGCTGTTAAGCACTGACTTTATTATCCTAGCCTCAGTCCCTGATGCCTCCAGTTGGATGGTTGGCAGCTGTAATTCGCTCACAGCTGCCACAGCTGTTGCTACCGCAACAGAGCAAATGCAACTAGCAAGTAAAAGCCGGGAGGTAGGGATGTTAAAGCCAAAATGACCTAACTGTCCCCAATTGCTAATGTCTCAGAAAACAACTCTATTGCAGTTTCAGAATCAACAACGGTCCTGTTCTCTTCTTCTCCTGACCTAAATTACGTTGTAATTGAGTCAAAATCCCAGAGACTTGTACAGTACGTTGAGGAGAGAAAAATGAGGATCACACTGGCTTTTTGTTGAACTTTGTAGACTTTGTCTGACCCTGACTGAGAAAAAAGATGCTATATGATTGTCTTCCTGGGGCTTGGGTTAAGTCAGGGGTGGAAATAGCAGTAGAAGCATGATCTGTCCTGCCTCTAACAGTTTCTGAGCTGGGAATGGGCCCCTGGCATCTAACTTCGTATTCATCACCTCAACCTTCTCTTCAAAAACATGTATTACACTGGGAAAGTTGGGTTGTCCACAGGTTACTCACAACTTCCAATTTCAGAGGTTGAAAGGACCTTAGGGGTCTAGTCCAACCTCTTACCAAGGGTAGGAATCCCTTCTACGGCATTTATAATAAAAAATGTTCAAGTGTCCGAGAACTTCTAGTGACGGAGCCAATTTCCTTAAAAATCAGCCATATTCGAAGGAGCTTTCAGAACATTTCTTTCCTCCCAACATCAGTCTTAAACCACTGCAGTGATGAAGGGAGTTGGGTTTATAAAGGAAGACAGTATACAGTTGTTAGGGGTTGGATGGGATGATGCTAATTGGATAGACATTTGAACATGATCAGGAGGTTTTCCTAGTGCACTGACTATTGGGAGTTTGGAGAAGATAATTCCAGGGTACATGAAAGAGGGACACAAATTATGGTTTGAGGGACCAAGAAAAAAAGAAAAGAATCTTCTCTCGTCAAAATCTATTCTGAAAAAACATGTGCCCCACGCTGCCCAGCACTTCAGAGTGATGTACAACAGTAAGGTGAGAGGTCTCTGAAGATTTTACTGGCATAGCTATTGTGCCTTTGCAGTTTGTTACTAATGTCGAAGTGCCTTCCCCGGGCATCATTGAATCTAGTTGGGGGCTAGATCCATGGGATTCGAGAGAAGCGTTCTGCATTAACAAGACTTAGATTCATTGACCTCAGTGCTGGGATCTATGGATGGCCTCCACCTGGGAGCCAAAGATGAGTTTTAAACTTTCCAATTTCTCTTTTGGATTGATCATTGTATTTACACAATTCTCGTTAGTCCTCACTTTCCTGTAGGAATGAATCATTTGAAGGCATGAACTGCATAGGCTGTAATGATTTCACTTTGGGTCAGGTCCACTGAAGCATTAATCATGCCTAAGGGCTGAATTAGGTATCCGAAGATAGAAATGGCTTTTTAAAAAGTCCATTTCATCAAGTTCTATTTCTTTGAATTAAAACGGAGTCTTACCACAGCATTACCTGTGGTGAGGATATGAACCAACGTGGCCAAACGCTATTCCCCAAAGCCTCTTTTATTCTCTTTTTTTCATCATTCTTATCTATCTTACTAGCTCTTTTATCCCTGATCTTAAAACACAAATATGCATGTACACACCCACTTTCTCCAAAATCTCTCATTTAACACTGTATCGTCTTCCAGGTACTCTCTCTGTTTCTCTTCCACTTTATAAGGTTATATTTTTTAGAAACAAAACAAACAAAAAAAATTTACACATTGATATTTTTGCCCTTCTTCAGCTCACCCTTTCTGCTTCAATAATAATAAGTGGTGTGCTCGTGGAAAGTTGGGCAGTGGCACTAAAATTGGAGTAATGGCTAAAAATGGAAAAGAGTTATGCAAAATAGTGGCCAGACTGAGACTGCAAATGGTTATAGAAGTATGTCGCTTCTGTTTGCACAAAGTGGTTATTAGTATGATCACCACTGATTTAGAAAACTAAAAATTTGCATACTGAAAAAGGATAGAAAATTCAAAGGCATCCTCTAGAGCTAATTATCTGGGAAAATTAAACTGGAAAATCCTTAATTGTTTTTTTAGAATTCTATGGCATGGTCTGGTGCTTTCTCTGACCTGCATCACTCGGGATCCCAAGGCAGTTGTGACTCCTGTGGATTTTGATGGAGAGAGCAGGGCCAGCTCAGTCCTCAATGCGTTTGACCTCTGTTCCACCTTACGGATGCCTCATCATGACCAAACTTAGCTTGCTCTGACCTTGCTGGGAACTTTTTAGAGTGTTCACAGAAGATTTCTTGATTTTCTTGCTAAGATGCTAAGCCATGAACTTAATGGTAACCAAGGTCCCAAGCCCTTAGGTGGACAGATCAGGGGCATGTCCTCCTCTGTTACTCTGCTGCAATTTCTAAAAGGTTTGAATTAGTTCTCTCATATCAAAATATGAGAGAATAGATGTGGTCCTTATGATGGAAAGAGAGAAAAGGACACACTTCTAATATGAGGAATAACACTCAAAACCAAGCTGATGGCCCATTTATTAAGAAAAAAGTGCTGACATATATACTATAGAAAATGTGTGGTTTTTGTAATTCTTTGGAGTTTACTATAACATTAATTGAATGTTAGATGATAAAGGGATCATACTGAAAATTATAATATATGGGACTTCTAGTCATTTGTTTCATTATATTTCTCTGTTTTATATAAATGCAATCAGCAGTAATTAAATACTCTCCTCCCGTGCATCTGTACCTGTGGGAGACAACAGAGAAACAGATGTTAACAGGTGATGAGTATGTATGTGTGTGTGCTTTAAATTATGGATTTAAATGCCTATTCCACAAACCCTGTGTTGGGAAGTGCTCAAGTGTGGGAAACAGAATCAACTTTAGCAAATTTAAGAAGAAACAGAGTTATTATAGATTCTTAAATGGCTTATACAATTATTGACAAAGCTAAAAGGACATTCATTCTAGGATTGACTCCTGAAGTTACACAATAGGAAAGAACCATCCAGGAAGTTGATTATTCTGCCTCATTAGGAAATTTCCCTGTTGAATCGGGGATCCACTGATGCCACTGTTACTTCAGAACCCTGCCACTTCTCTTATGATTTGGACCAGCGAAATGATCTGTATTTCTCCGTAGCCCATAATTCCAGTCTTCTGCTCATGCATCTAATTAATGAGACTAAATCATCTCTGAAACCATATTTGGGGAAATTGGGGGGAAAGTAATTTTCAGTATTAGCCCTTTGCGATATAGGAAAGTGGTAGGAATAGATGCTGTGTGAGCCAAGCTGCGATATCTGGTATGCACACAAATCGTCTCTACCACTGATGGCCAATAAAAGTAAAACGCAAGATACATGTGTAATTGTAATTTTTCTGATAGCCACACGAACACAGTAAAGAGAAATAAGGGGGGTTAATTTTAGTAATGTGTTATTTAATCCAGTATATCCCAAACGTTATCATTTTAACAAGTAATCAAGAAAAATTTATAAATGACATGTTTTACATTATTTTTTCATACTAAGTCTTCAAAATTAGGTATACATTGTACCTGTGCAGCATGTGTCAATTGAGAGTAGTCACATTTCAGGTGCTTAATAACTACCTATGGCTAGTGGCTACCGTATTGGAAAGCATAGCTATACTATTTCCCAGTGTTTGTATTTTACATATATATTCAGCAGAGCAATTCCACTAAGTTCCTCTAAGCTTGATGTCTTTTCTGTCTTTGAAAATGTCTCTTAAGGCAATTGCTTTCTTTACAGTAAATTGCAAGTCTGTGTGCCCCTGACCTCTGTGGGACCTCAGGCTCCTGAAGGTTAAGGACTATGCTGATAAGCAATATGTGCCTTATACATCATCATGTCCATAATAAACATTCAGTATCTAATTTTATTACATAATTGATTAAATGAAGCAACAGGTAAATTAATTAATGAATATAAATCAACAGTGGGGATTGGCTGTTAGTATTATTCCAAATTAAGCACTTCAATTGAAATTATATATCTTTCATAATGCCCAATAACCTTACAGAGAGAGTGTCAATTTTTCTAACTTCATGAAATTCTTGTCCCTTCTGGTTGGAGATTCCAGGCAGACATAGTGCGAATTAGTCACACAATAGATGAGTGCCTACTCTACTCAAGTATAGTGCCTACAGCTGAAAATAGGAGCAAGCTTCTGGGTGGGACTGTCTGAATATCTGAGTTGATAATGATAGTTGAGATCTGAATTGATAGTGATAGTTGAGGAGTACATTTTTCAAATGGTTTAACAAAGACCTCTGATTTGCTGTGAGTTGTCAGATATACTAGCCCTTAATAACAGGGTGACTAAAAGAGAGCACATTGAATAATTTTCTTCCCTACACATGGGCATGTGATATCCATTTGTGCCTTCTATGTGTCATTATGATGTCAGGTGAATGATACTGCTGGAAACTTTAAGAAAATTTAAGGACAGAAGTATAAACTACTGTTTATACTAGATGCTAGAGCAATTTCTGATAGTGTCCCCCACACAAACCTGTAATTACTGCCCATGGAGATGCTCACTTCTGCCTTCCATGAAGGTAGAGAACAATTTTTACTATGCACCAACCATCCTTATGAGACTTGGAGGCTCATGAATTTATGGCTGATTGTCAATTTGTTTTTATGTACTTCAATAAGTGCAAAAAATGCACAATGAAATACGTTTTTTGTGTTTTAAAATATATTAACAATATTTTAATATATTTTCTTTAAAGGCAAAAAAATAAACCACAAAAAACTACACAACAAATAAGAAACAAAAGTGGCATAACTAGATGAGAGATAAGACCCTGACCATTTAAGTTACTTTGACAAATTCTGAGAAAGATATAAAAGCCTGCTTTAAAATAGATGGCTGCCAGACTGGATAGTTCCTCCAATAAAAGTTGACAAGAAAATGAAATATGGACTAAAAGATGGTGCAATTTGGCTGACTTGTAACTAGTTGAGTGCTTATACCCAAAGTGTGATCATTCATTCTTTCATGTGTTCCTCATTCATTGATTGGCAAGGAAAATGAACAGGTGATTCACAAAAGGTATATACTCTAATGACCAAAACGAGTATCGAAAAAAAAATTAACTTCACTTTGGCTGCACATCAGTGTTCTAGGGGAACTCAGTTCTTTCCTATCCCATGTACAGCACCCTCACCCCACCTTCCCAGAAATTCTACTCCAGGGAAGAAGGAGTATGGATGCTTCACAGGAATATGCCAAGGTGACAATGTGGCCATGGTATAAGGGGTTATATTTTGTGTGTGTGACAAAGAGTTTAAAGGATCTTTAGGAACCATGTGCTTTTGGAACTGAGTGCAGTACAGTGAGTCTGGGGCTGCATTCTGATTGAGAAGCTTCACCATTCTAGAGAGAGTAAGTAAGGGAAATACTATATTTTTTAAAAGCACTTAAACTTACTTCAAGACTAAGAAAAAATTTTAATTCTGGCAGTCATAGACTCACCAGGGCCAGAATTTCTGCTTAAGTCTAGTAATAAAAATCTGTGTTTAAAGGGCCTTGCCTTTTAAACATACATCTCCTTTGTGGACTTACCAGGAAGTGGTTTGGTGGCCACCGTAAGCACTGAACAAGGATTCAAGGATTTAGGGCAGTCTTTCTTACTATTAATCCAAAAAATGCAAATTAAAACAGCAAGATATCTTTCTTGTCTATGAAATTGGCAAATATTTAAAATGAAGATATTATGCAGCATTGATGAGGGTATGGGAACACAGGTAGCTCGTATGGCTGGTAGGAGTGTAAATTAGCTCAGTCATTTTGAAGAGTAATTTGACAAGCTGTATCAAAAGCTTAAAAAAACAAAACAAAACCCATGAGGCATTCCACTTCTAAGAATTAATCCTAATAGGATAATTCTAGGTGTGCTCAAAGATTTGTCTATATGCAGATTCATTGGCACATTGTTTAATAGGAGAAAAATTAGGAATAAGCTAAATGCTCAATAACAGAGAACTGTTTGAATGAATTGTGTTTTATCCATAGCATGGAATATGATGAAGGCTTTGAAATGCTGCTATAAAATAACGACAAGGAGAAAAATAAAACAAGATGAGATAAGAAATGTAAGAAACAAATCAGCCAAATTCAGAATGAAGCCTTTGGACACTGATTCGGCAAAGTACCTGTAAACAGCCATTGATGAGACAATCAGGGAGATTGCTACACTGATTGTATTAAGAATTATTTAAAATAATTTTGGGTGATATGGCATTGGGCCTTTTTTTTCTAAATGTTCATCTTTTAGAAATGCATACATACTGAAGTATTTACTAATGAAACAGTATGATGCCTGGAATCTCCTTTAAAATAACCCAATGTGGGGAGCGAATAAATGGATGGGGATATAATAAAACTTAAAACATTTGCTAAATGTTGATAATTATTGAATTAGGTGGTAGGTTCATAGGGATTTATTATACTACGGTCTCAATTTTCTGTCTATGTTTGAAATGCCCATAGTGCAAATAAAAATAATTCTGTTGAATAATTATTTAGGTGAAATGTTTTCACAGTTTGCAGAATTATTTTCATAGTGAAAGAGTTTCACAGTTCACATTTTCAATAATACTGTTGTTTGAAAAGTATATTAAACAGAACATATAGTATAAACTGAAGTTTTGATATATAAGAAAGAATCAAGCCCATTGAAATATTAGTAATAGTTATATATTTACTTTTATCATGTTTTTCATTTTTGTTTATCATTACTTTCTAAAGTTATTTTTTCTTTCCCAATAAATGTGCATTACTTTAATCATAAAAACAAATCTAATAAGAACACTTACTGAGCTCTTATAGTGGAGTAGACACTGCGCTTAGATTGAGAGGTGTAGAGATAAAAGCCCTAGCCACTGGCTCAAGGTACCCAAGGTCTAATGATGAAAGCCCATGTGCTGATACATAGACACTCTCCACTGTGCTAAGTGCAATAATAATGGAATGAACACAGGACTGTGAGAGGGACTGCCAAACTCTGCTGAACAGATTTGGGAAACACTTCACACAAGGCCTATTTGAATCGGTCTTTGAGGACAGCAGCGGTTTGGGGAAAGATTACAGTTGACATTCAGTGAATACCCAGTGGAGAAATAGGAAAAGATTTAATTCAAAAGGGTTTTTCAACAACAAAATTTACTTTATCTCAAATAAAATCATACAATTTCTATATGTTTTACTTTAAATATGTCATCAGCATGACTATATTTATTTGAAAGATTGGGATATCATGGCATCAAAGAATGACAATTCTTCAATCTAATCCCCAGAATGTTACACATCTAGGGTAAATGAAGTATAGCTCCCAACGGGTATGTCTAGACCTGATGTCTTTGTAAGAGATACAATCCAATAACGCACTGCTGGCAGGATGAGTAAGTACTAAGTTGCAATAGTTTAATGTAATGTTAATGATGGACTTGGCCACTGTGTGACATACTTGAGGTAATAGAAGCTCATATTTAATCTTTGTTTCCCATAAAATTTCAACATGCATTTTAAAAGTCAGGAAATACATATGCAATTAGATTATACCCAATTTCCCATCATTTTGGTTTAGTTTTTCATAATCATTATTGGTCAAGTCTCCCTACATATCTCTGCCTAAAGGATTAGCTGTTAACTTTTCTGAACTTCATTTTCATAATTTGTAAAATGTGTTCTAAAACTATATAAGATATTTAGTCAGTTTAAGAATAAATTACATATGGTTTATGTAAAATTACTTAGCACAATGCTCAAAGTTCATCTTCCTTTTTCCCTTTCTTCCTTTTTCTTCCTTTCATATGAAAATATTTAATAAACACACCCTTACCATATAATAACTTGACATGTGATTTTTTAAAAGAAGCATCTGAAAACAAAGAGAAAGGAATGCACTCAACAAATGGAATATAGAACGTTTACTATGTGAAAGAAAATTAAGTAGATTCTCTCCTTATGTAATATAACAAAATAATGTCCAAAAAGTCTAAAGAGTTAAATGCAAAGGAGTTAAATATTTTGAAAATATTAACACTGTCAAACTTTGCAATACCTGATAATAAAAAGGGAAATTTAAAGCTTTCTAAAGAGCAGAGTTGACATTAAAAATTACAAAATATTTATGCAGATTTTTGACTACAGAAGAGTTGGCATGCTCAGTTACTGGAGACTCCAGTCTTCAGAAGTTCTTCCTCCAATATTTGAAAGTTTGCAAAGTTGTTTGCATCCAGCCTCTTCTTCTAAAATGGCAGTTTATCTAACATTGCTCACAGAATTTTAGTGCCATTTAAAATAGTTAATCCAAGGCCTTGATTCAGAAGATTTGCTTCATTCATATGGTGAAAAATATCTTCCAAGGATTCTATGAATAAATCTTTCCCTTATAAGTGTTCTGAGAATGGGCTTTCACCTCACTCTCAAAAAAATTCTAAAATTCAGTGAAGTACTCTCTTTTCTTTTTTAGAAAACCAGTGAAGTTTTGTGTAGGCAAGTAACTTAATATTAGATTTTGACTTTTTTCTTTCTTAACAATAGCCTTTGTACAGGCAATAATTTAAGGCCCTGGCTCTGATAAAGTTAATCAACCTTCATGACCTTAGGCCCTAATTCTTCCAGGATTATGGCAGAGATTTTGCAGATCCTGAATACCCATATCAGAAGCAACGAACTAAGATGAATTACGTGGCTCCTTTCTTCACCAACACATTAGCACTACACTGCTAATTAAAGTTGTTCCATATGTGCCCAAAGTAGTGCAATTTTTCTACCAGTAGAAGTTTGATTGGCAAGAAATATTTTCATAATTCAAACATCTCAACAACCTATGTATGCAGTTTTCAAAATGGTGTCTTGATAGAGAAAACTTTGGAGCCATCCATAGTTTTGTCCAGTTGAGTATTGATAATAGGCAGTTTGGCTGTCAATCCTCCATTACCTGCTACACAGTCTTAGAGGGATGTCCCTGATTCTGAATGGTAATGAAAGAAATGACTCACCTTTCTTTGTTCTGACCGAAGTGCAAATCAGTTTTCAAATTTCTAAGGCATGTGGTTTCAATTTACATCATTATTCATGTGTTTAGCTTGGCCACGTGATAAGAAACCTTACAGAATGTTGCAAAACAAAACTTTTGTGTTGGGCCAATTTGAGTTTCAGTAAAACTCTAGCCCTTCAAATCCAGGTTTGAGCTCATGGAAAAGATGTAAACTGTCTGTTCTCTCTTTTGAATAAAAGAAAGTGAAGTAGGTTTCAGGTTCATAAGCTTCCCCTGCTGAAATTTTTGCCTTGTGAAAATACCATCATTTTAATGTCCCAACACACTGAGATTCTGATTAAAGATACAAAATGCACAATCTTCCTAACTTAAGGCATGCTTGTTGTTAACAAAGATAGTGACCATAGTCTTAATAGCAGGGTATGTCTTCATTAATTTCTAAAAATGGGAGGGAAGTTATATGACGCATCAAAATAAGGCAGTGATACGATTCTATGTTCTCTAACCATGGAAGTATAATCAGATGCCTTCATTTGTTTAGAGTAAAATATTCACCAATAGCATAATTTTAAGCAGAAAGAAGTATTTTCTTATAAAAAGTTTCAAAATTAGATGAACTAAATCAAATACAATTATTTTTTACTGGCTTATAGATACCCGAGAGTTGAGGATCCTTCAACTTCTTGGCAGTGTGTTTATTTGTAATTATATGTAATTCTCTCAAGTTTTAGATGCTGGATGCTTTGATTGGACATTTTAGTATCTAATGCAAAGGTTAGCACAAGGTCTGAAGCACAGTAGGTACCAAGGAATGTTTACAATTCTGAGTTTAACTTTAATGCCTAAAACAGAAGTCATGAGCAGAGGGCTTCTAATAAGATCACGATGGCAGCTTAGTTTTTCATTTCTAAATTCTCTTGAAAATTCTACAAAAGCATAGAAAATGAAAATAAAAACAAAACTCTTATATTCGGTGAAATTACAAGTTTTTTTTGTGAAACTTGTAAGCTCCAAGTTATTTTTAAGTACTTTTAGAAGCACTGGGACCGGCAGATCAAGCAATCTAGGTTTAAGTGCTGCAGAAAGTGGAGTATCTCATGCAACAGCAATAAAACAATATATAAGTACTATAAGTGAGTGGCTCACTTAAAATTCAGAGGCTGTGTCCTTTAGTGACTGCAACTGGTATGAGAACCAACAAGAATAAGTAAATCATAGGACTGATGGTAGAAATCCTAAGAAAGTTAGATTTTAAGTTACAAGGAAGAAAGTAATTATACAGAGGCACCTTTAAAAAAAATGGTTTGTTATTATAGCAGCCAATACGGGTGAACCTTCCCTCCCCTGCATTATGCCTCACCTCTTAAAAATAGCTGGTTCAGTGAAAATCCTCCTTGTTGGTATTTCAAACTAAAGGTACCAGTTTTACAGCTATACAAATACACTACAGAAAGAAATGTGCAAAATAGCAATAGAAGCTTCCCCATAAAAACAAAACAAAAAGTTAGGAGTAAAATGTAGCTAGAAAGCAAAAATAAATTTGTTATTTGATATACCAATAAGAATTTTAAAATATAAGAACAAACCATTGCTACTATGAAGGAAGTCACTCAGCAGAAATAAAGAACTCAGGGAAGGGAAGGCCTGAGATAAAGGCTGAATAACAGAAGGAGGTAAAATTAATATTGGAGGAATATAGGGAAAAAAACCCAGAAAAAGACAGACTGTTTAAGAAATGAAGATTAAATTTAACGGAGCCAAAGGGAGATGCAAAATACAGTAAGGAATTCTGTAATCTATTATATGATAAACCATCTCAAATCTTAGGGATCTAAAATCATGATTGTGTATCTTTTTCTTGCAACTTTGTGGGTTGGCTGAGAGTTCTTCTGCTGATCATGCCTGGGCTCCTCATGTAGCTGCATTCAGCTGGCGGGTTGTCTGGGGGCTGGGAACAACTGGGATGGCTGGTAAAATTAACCTACTCTCTCTGTGGTTTTTCACTATCAGTGACTCTAGACCAGGCTTCTTGAAATGGTAATGACAACATTCAAAAAGGGAAAGCCCAAATATGCAAGTACTTATTAATCCCCCGCCTATGCCGAATTTTTTGGTGTCCCAATGGAAAATCAAAACAAAATGAAACCAAAAATGACATGGCCATGTTCAGAGTAAAGGTGAGAGATGCCTACACAGAGTAATAGAGGGAGGTGTGATTCACCGAGGGCCACTGATGTAACAATATAACACAATCTGCTCTCTAGCCCTGATGATTCATGTTGAAGTCCATTCAGGCTCAAAGGCTATGATTTTGTGCATTAGATCTGGATACAGAAAATAATACTCAGGTGTAGCTCCTTGGATGTAGCTCCTGTTGATCCAGAGACTCAAGACAAAAAGGCAAGTTATCTACCTAATTTCCCCCACAGACTCAGTGTGGGATGGTGAGACAAGAACAGTATAACCACAATAGACATTCTCACTTAAAAAGGAAAAGAATTGGAAGTTTACAGCAATCACTAGTCTACAACAGGTCTGAAATCCAGCTGAGCATATGTTGTCAGGAATCCTTACTTGGTGACAAGTAATGTTCCTTGATTAAGACCTCCGTCTTCTCCCTTAGAGTGGTTTTCTAATCCATTGTTTTCCCATGGTTCTTGGTGCTGTCCTTGGCTCAGATATCTTAGAGATTTTTTTTTTTTCCTAAGAAATACGTGAGTAGTTTCTCTGTGTGTTTTCTGTATGTAGAAAGGTAAAGGCCCAGAGACTTCTTTTCATTTTAAACTCTCTCTCTTTTTTTTAGTCCAAGCTGATACAACTACCTTAAAAATTCTAATGATTTCCTGTGAATATGGCTGGGATTCACTTCGTGCCTCAGACTCACAACCATAACTCTTTTAAGTTAGAACTCACTCTAATTTGGGTGTTTCAGGATGCTGTGGGATAATGTTTTTAAAGGTCCTAGAAGCTCTTCTGTTTAGCTGAGAGTGTCCTAAGTATCACTTTAAATTGTTGTGAGGTCTAGAAAGGGGTTTTACATCAATATTCTTGATCACTTCTTTACCCTGAGACCATTTATTATACTGAGAATATTTACCAACCGGAAACTCTGGAAATGTGAAGTGTTTTATTTTCCAGTCCAAAAAGTTCTGCCTCTTCTGCATGTCTAAATTCCTCTTGCAAACTAAACAGTTCTATCCTTAGCTTATCTGTCTCTTCTCATGCCTTACCATATGCACCTAAAAGAAGCCAATTGGCACTTTAAAGATCCTGCCAAGAAATCTCCTTAGCCAGATCCACTAGTTCATCAGGTACAATTCTTTCTTCTGTGTACCAGCACTTGACAGGTTTGCCAAATGTTTTGCTATTATAAAATATGGGCTGCCATTTTTCCTGCCACTATTGATTGCCTCAACTCATTTCAAGCCTCTGCCAACAATTTCTTTGCCATTCCTTCAGCCCTTGCCAATAGCCTCCTTGCACTTCTCAAGCCTCCATCTGCTGCCCAGTTCCAAAGCCAATGCCACATGTTTTGAGTTTTGTTACAGCCACATTGCACTTCTAGGCAACAGTTTCTCTATCTGTTATCTAATAATGCCTAACAAAACCCCTGCAATTTTGTGGCTTAAAACAATGATTTAATGTTGCTCAAGATGCTGTGGGTTGGATGTGCCCAATAACACACTTATACTAGTTTCACTCCCATGGCTGAATTTAGCTGTTGAATTGGCTGGGAGCTATGTTAAGCTGAGATGGCTGAGCCTCTCTCTACACGTGGTCTTTCATTCTCAAGAAGTTTAAACTAGGCTTCTTCACATGGTGATGGTAGCATTTCAAAAAGGCAAGCTCCTAAGTGCAAGTATTTATCAAGCCTCTACATTTGTCACATTTGCTCATACCCTGTTGATCAAAGCAAGTCACATAGCTAAGTCAAGAATTGGCATAGAAGGGGCTATAAAAGTGTGTGGGTATCAGGAAGCATAACTCATTGGGAACCATTATTTAACAATATACCACATGAACAATAGAGATAGACATGAAAAAATGAAAGAACATGAATGAAGAAGAGAAATTAGAGGGGAAAATGATGGCTATAGAATACAAGTAAAGGAGAATGGAGAAAACTAGAAAAACAAAGAAACAAAATATATCATAGATTTTTAAAGTATAAATCAAGAAAAATTTTCTAAAATATAAAGAAAATAATCTACATATTGAAAAGTCACTAACCAAAAATTAGGAATTGTCAACACAAACATAATTTAGGTGAAAAATGAATGAAAGAAAAATGTCTTTATTTAGATGGATGATAAATGTGAGGTAGGTAAGATAAAGAATATTATAGATAAGATGATGGAAAAAAAGGCTATTTTAGGGATCTAAACCAAAAGATCATGCCATGTATAGGTGGGAAGACCATATGGCTCAGTTACCCTCAGATAATTCCAGTTTATGCTTGTTGTTTCATAAACATCAATCAGTATAAATAGTGGCCTCTTTCACTCTCAAAATGTGGCTTGGACAAAAATTAATGGTCACTATTGTTTTAAGGGAAATAAAATAAGGTTTTCAACAGATTTCTTAATGGTAACATTCAATACCAGGAAACAATGAAGCAACACCTACAATATATTCCAGAAAAAGTGAGCCAAGATATTTAAATGCAACCAAACTCTTCTTCAAATTTAAAAACTAGAAATAAATTTGACCCAGGGTCAAATTTTATTAATATATAATATTTTAATATTTTAATTATAGTTGAGATGATGTCTCTCTTATGATTCTGTCTAAAAAGAAGGGCAAAAGTATTACATAAAGGTATAAGCTAAAGGTAAGTAATCACTCTAATCTAAAATACTAACCCTTGTAAATATCAGAAGCGCTATATAAAATACAAAGAAAACACATTTCACAAATAAATAGGAGAACAGCAAATTAATATGAAAGTAAAAGGAAACATCTGTGTCATGTTAGTAAATATAATTATATATAAGCTTAATTCACTTATTTAAAGGAAACTAAACTAAACTCTTAAGTCGTGTGAGACACACTTAAAACAAGGTGACTCAAAAGAAGCAAAAAAAGAGGAAAAAATGATAAGTAGGGCAAAGCTATACCAGATCAATGCAAACACAAAGAAAGCAGGAGTCTTGGTCTTAATTTCAGATAAGGTAGAATTCAGGTCAATCCACACTATCTGATCCAAGGGAAAACAGTTTAAAATGTTCCATGGTATAATTCATAGTACAGATATAACAGTTATGAACACCTATGCACTAAATAGCATAGCAGTAACTTTCATAGATCAGGAATTATGGGAGATACCAAAATACACTTTAAAATAATCAGAGACTTCTATTCACTGCTCTCAGGTGAATGGACAAAAACGCATTTAAGGTTATGGTATTCCTTAACAACATAAGCAAGAAAATACATGTGGAATTCTTTACTTTAAAAATTCAGCACATGCCCATGTGACATTTAAAACTGTTTTTCTAGACTATAAAGATGGTGTCTATACATCTGAAAATGGGAAATAATGTAGAAAATAATACATCTTTGTGATTCTAATGCAATAAAACTAGACATGATAACAAGATATAAAAAATACATACGGTTAAACAAAATCTTTCTCAAATGCTCTTGGATTAAAGATGAAAACAAAACCCCCTAGACTTCATAATTTCCAGAAAACAATATAATAAACAATGGGACAGAGTTAAATCAGAGCTCAGAGGAAAATTCATAGCCTTGAATACTTATACAAATAAAAAATAATGAAAGTAAACTAAACTTCTGACTAGATATGTTAGAAAAAGAACAGAACTTTTGTATGTTTAATAATTTATATTCTTTCAAATATAAATATTATTTTTAATGGAATATGCTTGGTTAGGAATTCTCAGAATCCAGAGTAGACTAATCTAAGTCAGAAATCAATGGGCCTAGGGGATTTCAGGGAAAGGCAAAATATTGCATATCTATTTCTCTTGTCTGTGGAGGAACTCACGAGAATTCATTTCAAACACTCCCCAATTCTCATTCTTAATTAAAATCCTGCTTTGGAATTAGACTTTAATAATTCAAAAACAAGTCCAGTTCCTTAAACTTTATTACAGTACATCATATACTGTATTTGTAGACAATCATGAAAATGATGAAATATCATAAGTGTTTTATGTCCATTTTGTACATTAGGTAGATTTTTAACATGAGAAAACATTTAGTTAAATTTTTGTGCATTTTTCTCAGAAAGTAGTCATTCTACTTTGAGTATTCTGAAAGTCATGTAGATCTAACAAGAGCTACTGGTGAACTTAATATGTTTTAATTTAAATTATTCTTGAAAAGCAAATTGTCCCCCATACATGCCATGCTTATTCTTTGTGCTTGTTGTTCCTCTACCTGGATGCCCTTTCTCTTCCCAAGTCCTTCTTTCTCTTTGATCGTTCAAGGCATATCTGTTCTTAAAGAACTATTCAGATCTCTTTTTTTGCAGGAAGATTTTCTAGACTATTTGAAAATTCACAATTATGTTTGTTTCCTGCTCTGCTTTGTTTCATAATTTACATTGTAAATTCTACCGTTTTATCCTGTGCTTTCAGACAGGCATTATATACATACGCGGAGTAGCCAGCAAGACAATGCCCCAGTGATTTTAGGATTTCAAAAGGTCTCCTTCTTTGCGAGTGGTTGCCTATGGTGTCTGAAGTTCCGCCAGGAGCAATTATTCCATTGGTATAAACAGTGTTTTCTCTGGGTGGTTCTGTTGAACCTCATATATACTGCTAGAAAGTGTAGCATATTAAACCTTCCACTGTATTAATTCATTTCCTCTCTCACAATGAGAAAGACTCAGAGTTTTGACCAGCATTGTTATTTGGTAGTCTGAAGGTTATCATGCATAGTGAAGAGAGAGAAAATAATTTGAGGAAATTAGGAAATAGTACCAAAAGGAGATTTAAAGATATTAATGATGAGCTTCATCGATTACAAAATTTCCTAATGCCAAACCTGTCTACTTTTATGTATAATTCTACAATGTTTTTTTTTTCTTTTCTCTCTATAAACTTGAACACTCCTTATGGAAAGAAATATATCCAAAGATTATACCTAGTACAGTATCTCACATAGTTTTAAGTATACAGAAATTTCTGAGAACATGATTGTTGAAGTAAAATGTTTTTGGTTATTTCTATTTTATTTATTATATGAAAGAAATTTAGCTTTCCAAAATGGAAATGTTACAAATAGTAGTTTATACTTAATTTAAACATTGATTAAATTTTAAAAATTTATAGTCTGAGAAAAAAATACAAAATGGAGAAACGAAAAAAACTGGATCTAGTATTTTGGCAAGAATGGGAGCAATCACACAGTGGTGCTGTCCATTCAGGTAATGTTCATTTAACAGTTCTGTGGTGCTGATCAAGTCTCTTTTAGTCTTGCTTTCGTGCAGGAAAGTGTGATAGGGAAGGTTTGGTGTGCCGTAGATTTCTGGAGTATTTGCATTTTAAGTGATGGGGCTGGAGAGAGCACTGATAATGAATTATTAATGACAGTCTTCTGTGTGACAATTAAAGTACTGAGCCGTGGGTCCCAGTTCATATTTTCAAGACTATATTGCTAAGATTTTTATTTTTATTTTTATTTTGAAAATTCAATTCTTGGCAAGAAACAAAAGGAGAGGACAGGAAGAACCAAAGGGAATGGCCCAAACAATGTTCTCCCTTCTTCCTGATATATTTGTCCTTTTTCCCGACCACTTTGCCTTCCAGGGCTTTTCCCAGCAAAGAGGTAACCATCCTCTTTTGCACTGCTGTGCTGCCAGTACCTACCTCTAACATTGTCCTTATCACATTGTATTGCACTTCCTTGCTTCTGAGAAAGTATCCTCCTCAAAGTAGATGCTGTATCATATTTACCACTAATCCTTAGTGTAAAACACACAGCCTGGAACACAGTAGGCACTTAATGAGTGCCTACAATAAATAAACTAAAAATGACACAGGGAGATTAAATAGATTAGCCATAGATATACAGGTTCTCTCTCCTGCTCTCACATGTTGCTATGTACTATGTGAGAGTTTCAAAATTCTGGGGTTTTAGGGTCGGGGGATACAATTCTTAAAGACTGAAAAAGTGGCACACAGATCCTTATCACATAATGAATAGTGACTTTTACTCTAAGAGTTATGTATACTGCAACAAGAAATAGAAGGTTTAAGAAAATCAATGGGTGATCCGTAAGAAGTTATTTTAAAGATCACTGGAACATTCCACAAGTAACCCGCGTCTCTCATTTGAGGCCAGTTTCCCAAAGAGAGAACATTGTTTTGGTCCCACAAGTGCTGGGCTCTCCTTGCCTCAGAGAGGTCTAAGATTCATCAGTGGGTTCTAGGACTCTTTTGCCATATTTTTTAAATTCTTTCCTCCATTTTGGGGGTGATAAACGACCTTGTAAGAGCTGCTCCCTCTCCACTTCTGTTTTTCTTTTCAGTGCTTTTTTCCCCCAGAGTTAGCTCAGTGCAGTGAGATAATAGTTGTCAAGATGAGATAGAATTACTTTTTAAAATACGTAGTTTTTTTTTTTCCTCTTAACCTTCCTTTTCACATCAGCTATTTCCATAGGTAATAAATTTTAACAGTGAAAATTGCTTTGATCAATTATGTATTTAGGTTTTTCATAAACATGCTGATTTTGTTACTTATGGAAACGATTAAGAACACATTTGTGTAGTATTTCTCCTGTATTGTCCCAAGTGAATTTTTTATGTTTGCAGCGATCGTCCTATTTACTGATTTTATGAGGATCTTGCAGATATTTTTATTTTCATGAAATAAATAAAGCTGTGGGCATGGCTTAAAAAAACATTTTCAACGCTTTCATATGCATGCTGATAAATAATGGGCTAGAAATGCAGCAAATCTCTAATTCAAGATAAGCAGCTAATTCTGCACCTACCCCCCCAAATCGCGGGTGGTGCTCAGGGTTGCCTGTAGGTGGCAGCAAGAATGTTGCAAATTGTACCTACAAAATAATACCAACAGCATAATTCAACTGAAAGGACAAATTGAAAATAGCCTCATTGTCATGTTCAAAGTACTGTATATTTAGCTTTGGGCAACAGGTTTATTTTAAAGACAGAAAGAGAGCAGGCATGATGTGCATCTGGGAATGGAAATTAGATAACCTCACAACACAAAGGGCAAAAGACAATATCCTATTACTTTTATATGACTGGATTTAGGAAGCAAACAATAAGATGTTCTATAAATGGTTCAGTAGTTACTGAGAGTGGCTCAAAGGCACGTGACAAAAGCTTGACGTTTCAAACTGTGTCTTGCCTTACATCATTTCAGCTCCATTTTCCACAGCAATGAATTCAGAATGCTGAGCACACACAAGCCACAGATTTAGGCTACCCAGTGCAGTTTAGACTAATCAAGTGCAACGTGAAGAAAAAATATACCTTATGATATTTTTGCCAACTTGTTCTTAGACATCAGTATTGTCCATAATTTTAGGCCAGAAGGAAAGAGTCCTCATCTGATACCGTGTGGCAGGAATGTCACAACCCCTGAGTGATGAGGCATTAACATTGCCTCAGGCCTTTCTCTATGCTAACCAGGTTGAGCTATCTGGGAGTTTAGGTGTGGGATAAGTAGGGAATGTTAACTCATAACTGCTAACTTCAGAGGTGGATCATGGTATAATTTTCTGGAGACTCATAGATAGGTTGTGGGAAAATTGACTTGTGCAGTGGTAAGGCAGAAGGAGGAAAAGGTACTGAAAAAAAAATCCAGGATGAATAAATATACTAAGCATTATCAGCCAAGAAATGCAGCTCAGTCACTGCAAGGAACAGTTATCTATTAAGCACCCATAGTATGTGTGTCTTGGTGTGGGTGATGTGGAGGATAAAACTTATGTAACAGAGGAGCACCCCTCTCCATTAAAAAGGAATTAACTTTGATGTCAAGGATAGCTCCTCTGCTGCTATAGAATGAGTGTGTGTCCCTCACCTCACATTCATATATTGAAACCTAATCTCCACTGTGATAGTGCTTGGAGGCGGGGACTTTGGGAGGTGATTAGGTCATGAAGGTAGTGCCCTCATGAGTAGGATTAGCATCCTTCTAAAAGAGATTCCAGAGAGTTCCCTTGCCCCTTCCTCCTTGTGAGGGAAATGAAAGCCTCCTGTGAACCAGGAAGTGATTCCCTCACTGGACAATCTGCCAGCACTTTGATCTTGACCTTGGACTTCCAGCCTCTAGAACTGTGAGAAATAAATTTCTGTTGTTTATTGGCCACCCAGTTTTGGGGGTAGTCTGTTATTGAAGCCCAAATAGACTAAGACACCTGCGATTTGCTGAATTTCAAACACAGAGTCTATGGTCATATTGCATACCTAATATACTAATTGCTGGTGTTACCCTCTAAAACATAATCTGGAAGTCCCTGTGTTGTCTCAGATGGGTTGAAGGCAGCTGCTTAGTCACAGTAGATCTCATTTGTGATGCTCTTCTTACTTGAAATTTACTATCTTTAAGATATTTACTATCTTTAGGATATTTACTAACTTTAAGATATTTAGGAGTAAACAGGTACACTTGTGAATTCTGAAAATGAGAGAGGAAGAGATTGGTGGAGCAAATGCTGGCAGACATCATGTGTTTCATATATCCTCCTTCATTTTCCAAAAGGTCAAAATGGTTCAAGATGCAAAGGGCATCATTCTGTTCTCTTCATCTTTTTGTTTTAATTTAATTTTATTTATTTTTTATATAGCAGGTTCTTATTAGTTATCTATTTTATACATATTACTATATATATGTCACCCCCAATCTCCCACTTCATCCCACCCCCACCCGTTCTCTTCATCTTATCTTGGTAGATCATTCTGTTTTTATGAACGGTCCTTTCTTTTTTGGTGGTATGTATTGAAAAGCAGGATCAGGGGGTTGCCAAATGATATGGAAAATTTCAAAGTTGATGGGGAGATTCAGTCAGATGGAGTGATTTATTTTCTTTATATGACCAGAACTGACCCAGCAGAGGACAGAGAATGGCATTCTAAGTAGAGGAGGTGGCTATAATTCTCCTGTGTTACCCGAGAGTGGGTCACAGTGATGTACTGACAAATATGTTGGAAGTGCAACTGAGCAGCAGAAAGAGAATAACTCCCCACTTCATATTGTGGCAGGTTGTTTTGTCTTGCCTTGTTTTTGCATGTGTTACGAATTATCCTGAATTTCATCACAGGGGACCTAGGGGATGTGGCCAAGGCCCTACACAAACTGCTGGCGCCAGGGTTTGATTTCTGAGAATGCAGCAGTAAAGGTGGGGTAGGAGGAACAGGCTGGGCCAAGTTCAAGCTGGAGTTTGTTAGGGAAAGTTGCTCCTCTGATGCTAAGTAGACTGAAAGCCTGGAAGGCTAGGGGTGTATCAAGAGTGAGAAATGGAGCCAGGAGCTCTGAGTTGGCAGAGACTGAATAGGAGAGAGAGCCGGTGGGGAACAAGTGAAAAGCCTCTGAACAATCAGAGCAAATAATTTTGGTCAAATGCAATGTTGCTCTATCAGCTGGTGGGTCACAGTGTAAGAATCTGACTGTCTGAAAAGGCCAGATCGCTCTCTCTAAGCAGCAAACATATTAAAGTCACATGTGGAACAGGGAATTTTACCCACCTTTGGGAACTGTGGAATTGCATTTCTACCCTGGCACACCCTCAGATTTTTGACACATAGTGATTTGATGTAAATTGGCATCTCTCAGAGACAACCTGACAACAAATACTGCTAATTTTTTCATTCTGAACTGCTCCTGGATGGTAAAGGGTAATTGGATACATGCCTGTTGGAGACTTTACTAATACAGTATGAAGTGTATGGGAATTTGCTTTGAAGGGGAGAAACAATTAGAGATGGAGATTTACAGAAGACTGTAAGAGGCAGGGGGTCTCTTAGGTTTTATTTCCTAAAGCCAAAAAAAAAATTCTATAAAATCCCTACTTAACTCACATTCTTAAGCTAGAGATCAAGGCTTCTGAAGAATAGGCATACCTTAAAATCAATCCACATGGCATTGCTGGGATCAAAGAAAAGATAATGCTCTAAGGGCCTTGCTGCTGGAGTTGTTTACCTGAGTAGACCCCAGCTGACCTGCAGGCGTGAAGGTCATCTAGAAAAAACTAATCTGGACTCTTTCCTCCTCTTTATTTTTAAAAAATTTTATTGAAGTGTAGTTGATTTACAATGTTGTGTTAACTTCTGCCGTACAGCAAAATGACTCAGTATACATATATATATATATATATACTTGTTCATATTCTTTTCCATTATGGTTTATCACAGGATATTGAATATAGTTCCCTGTGCCATACACAGGGAACCTTGTTGTTTACCCATCCTGTATATAATAGTTTACCTCTGCTAATCCCAAACTCCCAATCCTTCCCTCCTCCATCTCCCCTCCCCCTTGGCAACAACAAGTCTCTTCTCTATTTCTGTGAGTCTGTTTTAGTTTTGTAGATATGTTGATTTTTGTCATATTGTAGATCCCACATATGAGTGATATCATATGGTATTTGTCTTTTCCTGACTTACTTCGCTTAGTATGATTATTATCTGTGTCCATCCATGTTGTTGCAAATGGTATCGTTTCATTCTTTTTAATGGCTAAGTAATATTCCATTATATATATATATATATATATATATATATATATATATATATATCTCACATCTCCTTTATTCATTCATCTGTCAATGGACATCTAGGTTGTTTCCATGTGGGCTATTGTAAATAATGCTGCTGTGAACATAGGGGTGCATGTGTCTTTTTGAATTATAGTTTTTTCTGGGTATATGCCCAGGAGTGGGATTGCTGGATCATATAGTAACTCTATTTTTAGTTTTTTGAGGAACCTCCATACTGTTTTCTATAGTGGCTGCACCAATTTACATTCCCACCAGCAGTGTAAGAGGGTTCCCTTTTCTCTACACCCTCTCCAGCATTCATTATTTGTAGACTTTTTAATGATGGCCATTCTGACCGGTATGAGGTAGTACCTCATTGTAGTTTTTTTCATTTCTCTAATAATTAATGATGATAGCATCTTTTCATGTACCTATTGGCCATCTGTATGTCTTCTTTGGAGAAATGTCTATTTAGGTCTTCTGCCCATTTTTCAAATCCATCATTTGCAAATATTTTCTCTCAGTTGGTAGGTTGCCTTTTCATTTTGTTTATGGTTTCCTTTGCTGTGCAAAAGCTTATAAGTTTGATTAGGTCCCATTTGCATATTTTTGCTTTTATTTCTGTTGCCTTGGGAGACTGACCTAAGAAAACATTGGTACTCTCTCCTCTTTTTTAGATAGATGCTTTTGTGGATCAGAGAACTGACTCTCTTTTATTGCAGACCCTGGGACTTTCCAGAGACCTGGGTCTTATTCTCAGGAAAGTGAATAGAAATATCTATGTGTCCATATTATAATTGATATGTTGGGTTCACAGACATGGTTTTCAAGGAAGTCATCATTTGAGAAAATAAATTGTTCTTTTCTCAGATAAGGCAAAATCCATTGTGAATCTCAGGAGGGGTTTGTGCAGGTGGTGTTGGAGCCCCTCCTTCTCTGCTCTTAGGTATGAGGTGACACAACTTACTGTCCCAAAACGTACTTTAAGTTGAGACTTCATTAACTGTTGCCCCTTTCCTTAATATCACATCTGCTTGATCCCGTGGATGGTTGACCACAGAATACATATGTTCTTTGAACTCAAGAAATCATGCCTTGTTTTGGTATCATTCCTAATAAAGACAACTTGAAAGCCTTCAAAGTTTCCAACTTTCTGGCATCACCTTTTTCTCTAAATGTTTATTTAAATATTGAATTTCCCATTCTGCATGACCAGAAAATTATTCTATCATTATAGTTCTCATATGTCCCTCCCTCAGGGTTTCTGTGCCTCCTTGATGGGGCGATAACAAATCCAGAGTGCTTCCTGCCACTTTTTGCTCCTACCCTATGCTCTCCCTTCTCTCCTATCACCTGTGGTGGTTTCTGAACATTTTGTCGTACACTTTGTCACCTAATACTTGGAGAGAGGTCTGACAATTTACTTCCAAGACATCACTGATAAAGGTTGTATGTTTAATTTCTAAGATATGAAGATAAAATAAGGGAATCTGAAGGCAGAAAAGAAATTTTTAAAAATAGATACTAGGTATGACAGCTCCTAAATTTCATCATCTCCCACCCCCACAGGATCTCTACTGAAACTTCTATGACATGTGACATAAGGATGTTCTTGAATATGGCCCTCCCTCAGATCACAGCTCCCTTCTTGGTCTCTCTTGCCAAATGCCAGGGTTCTCTGTTCTGGACTACCCCCCAAATCCGTGTCCCACCTCGAAGCTAGTTTATTGTTTAGAACATTTTCCCCCTCTTTGTCTCAGCCTTAGGCAGTGTTAGGGCCAGTCCTTTGCATATCCAAAAGGCACATTCTCCTTCCTAAACAAAAGGAGCATGAAGCTAAAGAACAATTTGGCTTTCCCTTCTACTTCACGATAACATCAGTTATATGAACTACAGCTAGCCTTGAAAACAGCAACTTTTGCGTCTCCTCTGATTAATAATAATAGAAATCATGTGAATAAATGATCCAATTTCAACTGTAACCTCAGTGATACTGACCTTCCTTTTACTTCCCATCTGTCAGCATTCTTTCCCATTTCCTGTAACAACTTTAAACATTCATTGTTTTACTTGAGACCCTCCCACCCAAACCACAGTCCCAGAATTTGCAACACAAAATTTCTTTTTAATTTTGGAGGGAAATGGGCAGATTTTTCATGATCACTCTCCACTTTCAGCTTTTCTGCTTCATACTTTACCCATGCTCTCCCCACAGCTACTTCTTGCCTTGTAGTCTCAGAGGGTGAGCTACTCAAGGGTGAATCTCCATGTGTGCTCTGGATTTCATTTTTTCCTGTGATGATCCTAGGCTTGCACCTTCTTTACTCTCTTTCTCTTGGTTTTCATCCTGTCCTCTGTACTGACTACTTTCCCAGATGATCAACCGCACTCTAGTTTTTTATCCTAATATTGACCAATACTTAGACCACGAGGTTGAATCCACTTGATCTCAATGTATTATTCTTTGTGTTTTAATATTTTATACTTTTATTTTCCACCTAAATTCTATTCACTACTATTTTATTTAACATTTTTTTCATCTATCATTTTAAGTGATATTAACTTATAGTTTTAACTTTTGGTGCTGCCCTTATCTTGTTGTTGTTTTTTTTTTTAAATGTTTTTTTGTTTTGTTTTGTTTTGTTTTTTTGTGGTATGTGGGCCTCTCTCTGTTGTGGCCTCTCCCGTTGCGGAGCACAGGCTCCGGACGCGCAGGCTCAGCAGCCATGGCTCACGGGCCCAGCCGCTCCGCGGCATGTGGGATCCTCCCAGACCGGGGCGCGAACCCGGTTCCCCTGCATCGGCAGGCGGACGCGCAACCACTGCGCCACCAGGGAAGCCCCTTTATCTTGTTTTTATTACATAGTTTTGCTAATCTTTTAAACTATTTTGGGAAGCTTTCCATCGATATAGTACTCATTAATTAACTGGATGATTGGGATGAGGATCTGGAAGAATATGTAATACATATGAATAAACTATTTCCTGAAAATTTGGTAGAACACAGCAGTAAAAATATGCTTAGTGACATTTTAGAGACATATTATTGACACCTTTCCGATATTCTAAATAGATATTTGTCTATTCAGTTTTATCATTCTTGAATGAATTTATATACTTTGTTTTTCTCATTACTTTCATGTTGAATTTTAATTCTTATAGCAATATCTTGCATTTTATAGCAACATTTTTTCTTACTGTTAGTCTTTTCCTGATATAAATATATATATATATAATGTATATATATTTCCATTTGATCAATTCCACATGCTCACTGCTAAATCATTTTAGGTATCATTGTTGTCATTAGAATATATTACTTTGATAGTTGATTGGAGGGTCTCTGTTTAATAGGGGATTTAATCTATTTAAATTTATGGTGAATGCAGTTTACTTTTACTATCTTGTTTTTTATTTGAGTTTACTTTGATTTGTTGTTAATTTCTTTCCTCTTTTTTGTCTTTTTTTAGATGAACAGCGTTTTAATTTTTAAAATTTTCTTGCACTGGCAGCATAACAGTTGTACATGCTAATTATCCCTCTAATGATTATCATAAAAATTTTAACATACATTTTCAATCTTATATTTTTTATTAATATCTAAGGTTAATTTTTTTGTGTGTGTGTGGTATGCGGGCCTCCCTCTGTTGTGGCCTCTCCCGTTGCGGAGCACAGGCTCCGGACGCGCAGGCTCAGTGGCCATGGCTCACGGGCCCAGCCGCTCCGCGGCATGTGGGATCCTCCCAGACCGGGGCGCGAACCCGGTTCCCCTGCATCGGCAGGCGGACTCGCAACCACTGCACCACCAGGGAAGCCCCAAGGTTAATTTTTAGTTATATCTTCCCCTAGATAAGAGAAGAGGCTTAAAATTGTTATACTTATTTGTCTTTGTCTTCCTTGGTCACTTCCTATGTTAAGATCATTTGGTATTTTATTTCAAGGTTTATTGCTTTATGTTATATATCACCAAGCTTTACCGTGTTACTAGTGTCTTTACTCTTACATCCCATATTTTCTAATTCTTGGATTTTTAAAAAAATTTGCTGACATATATAACCAAGAGTGTGTGTAGGTTAAAACTTTTTATGACCATGCCCACATAAAAAATTCTGAGTTTGGTTCTTTCCCAAGTATTGATACTATTTGGGTAGATATAAAATTTTAGGTTTGAGATAATTTTCTGTCACATCTTTACAGAGATGATTCAACTATCTTCCAGTATCTATAATGCTAATAATGATTTGTTTTTATCTTTTTAATTTGAATGTGCATTTTTTTTCCCCTCTGACCACATTTTGGGCATTATCATTTATTGGAGTTCTAAAATTTCACTTTAGTATGTTGAAGTGTCATCTTTTTCTTTTCTGTTTATCTTCCTTGAAACTCAATTTTTTTGTGTGTGTTTTCAATTTAAAAGCTAATGTCTCCCCTACAATGTAGAAAAGTTGATTTTCCTTTTTTTGTCTTATATCTCACCTCAATTAAATTTGTTCTTTTCTAGAAATCATATTAACTATATACTAGAACTCTGGACCTATCCTCTATGTCACTTAACTTTCTGTCATGTATTCCATAGTTGGTTTATAATACGCTGCCCTCCAGAAGGACTTTTTGGCTCATTCTTCCAACTCTGTAATTTATTCTTTACTTGTGTTGAGGAAAATATGATTTAAAAAAAACTTGCCTACCACCCAAGAAAACCTCTCCAGAAGAGTAGAAGAGAAAGAAAAACATTTTTATTTAAATAAGCATTAAACCAGAATGTGATGTGCATCACAGGTAATCTTCTAAGAATTTGCAAACACAGAAAGAAGTCTCACTCCTTCATGTTGCCTAGCACACACAGCCCATTACACACATGTTTCCAAGATAAATAATAACTAATCCTCAAGTAAGAGGACTTGCAGCACCACTTGTCACACATAAGTCATCCTAAATTCACTCGGTAGTTGGGATGACCACCTATGTTAGCTAATTGGCTTTATCCAAAGGATGAAAGAAACTTCTTATATTTTTATGACAGAGAGTAGTTTTACAACTTGGTGGGGAATCTAGGTTAGGCGTCTATCCTCCCACAGAAACCGGGAGATAGGGGTGTGCTCTCTCTTTGGATAATTACATTTTAAAGATATGGCTCCCAGGTCCTTGATAAAGATATTCCTGGGTTGTAAAGTGGGCAAGAGGCTTATTTAACTTTTGAAAAGATTTTCATACATTTCAAAGAGATTGAAAAAGAACTTGGAATTACAAGTTTTCCAAAGTAAATGCTCTAACAAAAGGGAGGAGGGAAGTCTATGCCTTTATTTTCAACAGAGAGAATTTAGCCTCTTATTTTAAATTTGTCTTTGCCCTTACAGTTGTGACTTTACTTTTATTTTTCCAGATCTCTAATTGGTTCTTCTTTTTTAGCAGGCTGTTCCCATTTTATGAATGTGATAATTGTTTGAAGTTCTCTGGAAATATCAAATTTGCTTAATTTGTTCTTATCCTGTGCTTACACTTTTCAATCTGTTTTTCAGTTCATTGGGTTTAGTTTGGTGCCTGTCTTTGATGTTTTTTTTTTTTAACATCTTTATTTGGAGGTAATTGCTTTACAATGGTGTGTTAGTTTCTGCTTTACAACAAAGTGAATCAGTTATACATACACACATGTTCCCATATCTCTTCCCTCTTGCGTCTCCCTCCCACCCCCTCTATCCCACCCCTCCAGGTGGTCACAAAGCACCGAGCTGATCTCCCTGTGCTATGCGGCTGCTTCCCACTAGCTATCTATTTTACATTTGGTAGTGTATATATGTCCATGCCACTCTCTCACTTTGTCCCAGCTTACCCTTCCCCCTCCCCATATCCTCAAGTCCATTCTCTAGTAGGTCTGTGTCTTTAT
>NC_041225.1:41364276-41372586 GCF_002837175.3 Physeter macrocephalus
GCAATCCCACTACTGGGCATATACCCTGAGAAAACCATAATTCAAAAAGAGTCATGTACCAAAATGTTCATTGCAGCTCTATTTACAATAGCCAGGACATGGAAGCAACCTAAGTGTCCATCAACAGATGAATGGATAAAGAAGATTTGATGGTTTTTTAACCGTATTTTGTTAGAGGCTCGGGTTGCCTCCTACTGGAGGGAAGCTCTGTCTATAGGAGTTTGCTTTCATTATGTGTAGTAGAGGAAGGATGTACTGATGTATGGAATTTGCTGATGATTTTGTAATCTGGGCTTTAGGGTCGCTGCCCCTCTTGGGTTACGAAGCCATCTAGGGCCCCCTACCAGCCCATTTTCTCCTTTCCACTGCTTTATCTGTTTGCGAGGCAAGCAAAGAACACTGTGAAACACAAGCTGGAAAGATGGAAAGGATACACAGACCTAGTTATTTCAATACAGTTCTAATAACAATCGTCCCACCATTTATTGCCAGGTTATTTCCAGCTCCTTATGCCATGTGATCCTAATCTGAGTTCCCTATGCCTGGCACATTTAGTTATCCACCCATCAGATTGTACCCCTTATTTCTTACTACCAAGACCTTCATTTTGGGGTTAGCTATGACGCGTCCAGTCCCAGAGTTTGAATGATGATTAGTTTATCTAATCATAGCAGGCTCTGTTGTCTTTGTCTGTGCTTAGTCAAGAGGAGAACATGTAGTCCAAATCTGGCTGCAAAGGATGCAAGAACTAAGGGGTTCTCATGTGTGCTCTGGTCTCTGGGAAAGATTTTTCTCCTTCCATTTTAAAAGAAAGGGATATACAAGAAGAAAGTCTTTCTTCCCCTACTCTACTTTTTCCTGCTTGGGAGATTTCAAGTCAGGAAATAGTGTTTGGAGTTACAAAAAACTTTATCTAACCTTGACAACAGAAAATATTAGCAAACAAAGAATACAAGAAGAGCCTGAGGGTCATTGATGCTGTAGTGGACCCTTGGAACCAACCTGGATTGGAGCATATCCTGAATTTTTTGTAGGTGAATTGATTATATGGCTTTTAATTTCCTCTTCCCTTATTTGTATCTCAAAGCACAGTCCACTTACTACATCTACTTCAGCAGCTCTTATTTTTCTGCATGTTTTGTAATTTTCTATTTTGTTTCTCTGTAGTTGTGATATTATCTGCTTTTTTATCTTCTAAGAATTCTTCATCCTTGATCTCATTGAGGCCCTCTTCATATTTTCAGCCTTTTAATAGATTTATTCTAAATAACAATTATAAAAAAGTTTGTACATACAATTTTTCTGACATGTAAGGGTTTTTTTTTTTGAGCAGAATGAGACTGTGGAGAAATATGCCGAGTCTGCTGTCTTCCTGCGCTTGTCTGCTTCCAGCTTATGCTTATCCAAAACCTTCCTGTCGTTCAAGATTCAGCTGTGTTGTCATCTCCCCTAGTAATCTTTCTGTGATCTCCCCAAATTTCCATTGTATCCTATGTATGCCTCTAATGTACTTAGTACACAGTGTTTAAATTGTCTTACCTAAGCCTGTCCTTCCCTTGGATTGGGAAGCTCTCCTGTTACACTCTAGGTGTTATTCATATTTTAATTTTGCAGAATGACTTATTCATGGTTATTCCTCAAACTGCTTTGTTAAATTGAACATATTCTGGTTCTTGAAGGGCTTATTTTCTAAAAGGGACTTAAAATCTACAGTGATACTTCTCATCAAATTCTGAATTTTTCTTCTTGATTTATCCTACTTGAACCTAAGAGATTTGTACTCAGATCTTCAAGGTAAACCTTTCATGGAGAATTTCACAAACGTAACTATAAAGTGACCTTCTTTCTCTTCCCCTGTTTATCTTAGTCTCTTTTTGTGTTCCTGTTTATAAATTAAATTGTCTTGAAGCTCTTATTTATGTGATATTAAATAATTCGGAAGTAAAATTTCCAGGCAACTGTATTCAATTTGGTTGTTTTCACCTTAAGTTTCAAGTTCATAAAACCTTCATTAAAACATATTATGTGATGAGCTTTTTGCCAAATTTGTTTATAGATGTCAATTTATCCTTGTAAGGGAACACATCTATACTGTTATCTATATCTAAATCTATATCTACATCTATATCTATATGTATACCTATGCCTATTCTGTCTATATTGACATCTATATCTATAGAGTTAAATAAATATATACAATGATATATTTATTTCTGAATTTCAATGTAAGTATGTTAAAATGTGACATATGATTTTTTTCTAAAATGAAAAAAAAAATCTGTATATCCCATAAACAGTTAAATCTGTTAAGGGATATAAATTAGTTAAATTAGCACTATCTATGGTCTTAGTTGGGCTACTATAGCAAAAATATAGACTGGGTGGCTTATAAACAACAAAAACTTTATTTCTCAGAGTTTTGGAGGCTGTAAGTCTGAGATAAGTGTGCCACATGGTCAAGTTCTGGTGAGAGTACTTTTTTCCAGATCTTAGACTTTGGACTTCTTGTATTTTCACATGGCAGACAGCAGAGAGGGGAAAACTGTTCTCTTGTGACTCTTGTAAGGCCGCTAATCCCATTCATGAGGGCTCATTTAAACCTAATCACCTCCCAAAGACCCCACCACCTAATCCCATCACATTTTATATGGGGCAGGGGAAGGGGTGTTAGGGTTTCAGCAGACATTTTGTTCATAACATATAGTAACAGCCCGTCCTTGAAATTTGAGGAGCTTAATACATAGAAACGTACTTCTTGCTCATTTAAAGTCCAGTTAGTGACTGTTTGACAATGTGAAACTGATGTCCATGCAGTCCTTCAGGAATCCAGGCTAAAAAAAGGTCTATTATATTTTATATGTGGTTTATAAGTCACCTGAGCCAAAAAAATTTAGGAAGCAGAAAAGAGAGAGAGAGAGAAAGAGAGAGAGACTGGAATTGCGCATGTGCATGTGAAGGTGTTTGATTGCTGGGATCTGAATGTAGCATGCTTCATTGTCCTCGGTTGGTTGGAAAATGGAAGATGGCAGCTGGTCACCGGGGAGGCTGGGAAATGAGTCTAGTTGTGTGCAAGAAGGAAAAGCTTTAGGTTTTGATGAATGTACTGCAATCTCTGCCACAGACCTCTGCCAAGTAAGTGGTCAGCACATCTGGCTGAGGATGAAGGTTGTGTGAGTGGTTCAGACAGAGCTTCTGCTTTTCTCTACTAATTTTAAGTCTCATCTCCATTTGTTTTAATAAAACTTTCCTAATCAGGCCAGCTCGGGGAAATTGACCAGATGAATACATACAAAGTCAGAAGCAAAAATGGATACTTACTCAGCAGGTGGCTCTCTTCAAATTCTGTGAGCTCCAATGATCAGTATATGAGAATGTATTTTCTCTTATTAGCCTCTGTAATGAGCCACCAGTCAACAAGGATGCAGTGCATTAGTTGATTTTTTTTATTCTTTAATTAAATGAGGAAAGAGAAAGAAGTTATTTTGTTGATGTTGTAACCATTAGCCAACTGCAAAGATTTTCCAGGATAAATTGGAGAACTGGAAGGAGGTAGTGTTGGATGGCTATATGGATTTTCTAGACTTTCTTTTTTTCCCCTAATTTTTAATAAAAAATCATTGTAAGGTATTGATAAGAAAAGCACCTAAGAAATGAACATAGAATTTGAAGAATTAGGAGGGAGGAGATTCAATGTATACACTTTTTCTTCCTAGCAGAGAAGACAGGATTTCATTTCTCCTATTCTCCAGTTCTATATCATGATGGTGTGGATAACAGGCTCGGTGTTTAAGACATAATTAGATTTGAAACCTTAATTTGCTCCTTACAACTCCTGTGCATTTGAGAATTGACCTACATTTCCTGACCCTCAATTATTACATCTTTAAAATTGGTATAACTATATTTACATAGAGTATATTTATGTGACAAAACGATTTGAAGGATTACACACAATGAGTTGGAGCACCTCCCACGGCACCTGCCTCCCAGTAAGTGCTCTGGAAATGATACATGTTTTTGGTTGCAGAAATAAGGAACAGGGTAGCTTTCTGGAAAATGATCTATGTGAAACAACAGATCCAGAGTGTGAAACCCCTCAGATGATTTCTTCAACATTTATTGAAACACTGCTATATCCGGCAGGAACTCCATCCACGGTGATCCTGAAGTGTTCTGAATGTACTTCTGTGAAGGCATTACCGTATTTACGTGCTAGTCTTTGAACACTGCGTCTCTTTAACATATTGTGAACTTGTAGACGAATAGACCACATTTCCTCTTCTTTGCTTTTCCTGCTTATTCCAACAAGGACTAAGAGCGAGTCTTAATTTTTGGCGCCTGGCACAGTGCCTGGCATAGGGGTCAAGAATGAAAAGATGGGTCTCTGCTTTTGCAGAGTTTATACTTGACAATACCTTTGGCTTAACTCTGCTTTCTTAGGTATATTTAAATCTGGCACAGGAAAGCTAGGATTGTTCAAGCATATCTGGTGAAAGGAACCATGTTTATGTTCAACCCGTGAGGATGAAAAGGATGGAAACAAAAAGAAGATCAAGGTCCACCTCTTCACCGTACTCCACCAAACCCAAGGTGTGGCGAAAGAGAACAGAGTGTGAGGGAGATGGTTCAGCCACCATGTTAAATTGCCCCCAGTGCAGAATAGCTGTGCTGATGGCCCCACTGCCTCCTGTCACAGCTTCCAAAGTTCCAGGCAGAGACACATGGCTGGGTCCACTGTGAACACTACAGCAGTTATTTTTATATTACCAGTTTGAAAAAATCTTTTTTGGTGAATGCACCAAGGAATTTCCTCCATAAAAATGGTGGCCCTTCAGGAAAACTTGTGAACTGGAACTCAATATATAAATATTTCTACGAAAAACCCACATCGTATTTACCTTGAATGTGGGCATTTTTAATGTGCCTGGAAAAGCCATTCATGCCTGTGCGTTGTGCATGATCTGTCAAAATACCTTGACAAGTGTCAGAGTGCATCCCCACATGTACCTGTAAGAGAACAGAAAAAGGAAACAGGTTGGCAAGTAGTTAAGAAACAGGAACTCGGAGGTGAATTGAGACTGTGCTCAGGCCCAAGTAGTAGCAGTGGAATATTTATATTTTTGAAGTTAATTTTTTTTAAATGTGCTTGTCTGTACATTAGGTTTTAGTTTCTGTCCTTTTTTCTGCACCACATGCACCAGATTTGGTAATTAACTTTTTAAGCAGAGTTCAGCAATTTATTGGGCTTAGTTTGCAGTCCCAAAACTGATCACATACCTACCCTAACAAGGCAGTCTTAATGAGTTTGAAACCAGGAGCTGAAGCCCTAGATGAACTAATTCTGCAACCCGAGGCCCTGAGCCAGTTGCTGGAAATTATCCCAAATGGACCCGGAGTTTTGCTGCATAATCCCCCATGAATGCCCCTCCCAAAGGTTGGATGGTATGGCATCACTGAAATGCCCTCAGAAGAATTTTTTTTTCCCTCTATTTTAATTGCATTTTAGGAGAAAGAAAAAAAGTAGAGCTCTGCAATATTTATTGCTCTGTTCAACTGGAGAAAGAACCCTACGTAGTATTGTAGCAATTACAAAGGTCAAAAGATTTTCTTTCCTCAGGCCATTTGATGGTACAGAGAAGCAGCACTTCTGAACACATAATGAACACCACAATCTCCTTTTGGATTGGGAAGAAACCCCCAGCTCCCAGGAAAGGGGTTCTAATGAGATCCTGTATTAGTCTAATACTGCTTTCAAAGCAATCCCCAGCATGCTGATTGTTCCCTGGGCAGGGCCGAATTCGTGAGCCCTATTTTGTAACAAGATGAAGGCATATTCGACAGAATAGATTGGCTTTCAGAAGCAACGAAGTCACTGGGATGTGCACGGCTGAGCCCAAAGAGCCAGTGCCCATGCCTGGGGCTTTTAACAACTTTGTAAAGGATGAAAAAAATATATATCAGAACGATAAAAGCAAGATACCTTGGCAAGTTTCAGGATACAGGACACAAAGATATCAGTTTTCCCTGTGGCCCAAAATTTTATGGACTAAATCACTACACCTGGGACAACAGACAGAGGTTGTTCTAGATCCAGGACCACCTTTGGGGACAGGGAGCTTTGTCTAACCTGACAGCCTCACCAGGACGGACCCATCAGAGATGTGCAGTGCCTTCTCACTCCACCTCCATAGGCTTGGAAGTTCATGTCAGAGGGAGGAATTCGGCTTTCTTAGACGGAGAAATGACGTGCAAAGGAAGGGACTTGGGAAGTCAGCCTAGAATTGTTCTTTACTAAACAAAGCAGGCTAATTGACTTTCTACAAGGTATTATTGAGTCTAGGTGTGCTTGGCTTCGGTACAAAGCATGGTCACAGACTGAAAAAAGATGTTTCATTCCTGCCCTAAAGGGCGTATAATACAAGATCAGGTGAATTGGTTCTGATAGAAGCATTTGATGATATTACAAATGATGCACCAGGTGTGTGTGATGGAAATACCTGCTCTCGGGGGGCAGCTCAGACATAGTCCTGTGCGTTGGCCAGATGGAAGAGATTGGTTTCCAACAAAGGTGTGAAGGGTTGGTAGAATTTAGGGGAGGTGACATTATAGGAGGGGTAACGGAATGAGCAAGATAGAGAAGTGAAATGATTGTAGCCTACTTATAGGATGGCTAAAGCACTATTAGGTAAATTCAAATAGTTCTTTTCCTTAGCCTTCCTTTCCAGCTAAATATTCCCAATTTTAAGCCCTCCTGACACCCTGGTCTGCTACTCTCCCCATAAAGAATCATGCCTCTCTCTGTGCCATCACAGTGCTCTGTAGACTATTCCATTCCAATGCATAACATTAGAAATATTTATCTCTTTCTTCCTTATTCAACTGAGAGTTTTTCAAGGGAAGAAGTAAGACTCTATATTTCCATGATCTTATACAGTAATCAGTACTTAATGTGTGAAGGAAGTTTTGATGAATGACTGGGTTTCTTTCAACTACAGTTTGTTCATATGAGTCTCCAGACTCTGACATCATTCGTTCCCCATATCTGCCTGCCTCTTTCCCTCTCGGCTCAATGCTTTTTAACTGACCAACAGTCCTCTAAAAACATAATACCTGAACTGCAAAACTCCCAATACAGTGTTAACCTTCAGACTCTCTATGACTTGGTAAACTTTATCTATGAATTCATGCAAATTCAGTGTTAAAATATATTAGCTACATGAGATCACAGGCTCATGTAGAGCCTGTTTTAAAAATAAAACTCTGAGACATCTATGGTCTCTCTCATTTCTCTACTGATGAAAATGGATTTCTGATCCTAAATATGGAACTTTATGCATTTATTAAGTGTCAGATTTTATTTTATTGGCTGAAAACATTACAGATTTTCAAAATAATTTTAAACTCTGATTTTGCCATTGACAATACCAAGTGCTTTCTTCAAACTTTACCAAGGATTCCATTTGATAAGCCTATATCCTACAATTTTTTGTCAGTTGGTGGTCTGAGAGTATTGAACCATATAGATCCAAGGAAGCAACCTTGAGTGGGACCACTGGAAGTGTTATCCAGGCTGATAAGAAGCCGTCAATAAGTGAACACACCTTGGGCTTCTTGTTTAAACATATACGTGCTCTGGCTAACATTTTGAAATACTATCAAAGAAAATGTAATGAAAACAAACAAAAGAACATTTTTTATAACACCAAGATATACCTACTTCAACGGCCTTTATCTGGGTAATAAGAAAACAAATTTAGTGTGACCTGATGTTTTTTCCCCATATTATTCACCAATGGTCACTGCCATCTTACTCCTCCTATCTTTAAATCAATTAGCAAGAACTGACCATCAGATATTTCCACAGTACATCTTCTACCCGTTTCTGAAAATTCAGACAATATCTTTCTTATGTTTTCTGGTACATTTCCCATGCTCCAGAGATTGTCAATTAAAAAAAATAGCAATAATCAAAGTATGATTTTTTATTAGTAAGATAATCATCCTGAGCATGATAAAAATATTAATATAACAGACAGATAACTTTTGTGAGTCAAGAATTCTAAAGGTTTTATTTAGCATTGTGGCCTTTGTTAAAACAGCTAAATTTTTCAAGTCTTAGGTTTTATGGGTTTGTTTCTTCTTTTCCAAAATGAGAGAATCAGCAATGAATGCAATAGTTCTCTTTTTTTTTGTTTTTTTTTTGGTTTTTTTTGTGGTACGCGGGCCTCTCACTGTTGTGGCCTCTCCCGTTGCGGAGCACAGGCTCCGGACGCGCAGGCTCAGCGGCCATGGCTCACGGGCCCAGCCGCT
>NC_041225.1:41372766-41387041 GCF_002837175.3 Physeter macrocephalus
TCCCCTGCATCGGCAGGCGGACGCGCAACCACTCCGCCACCAGGGAAGCCCATGCAATAGTTCTTAAAGTTTCATTTAGTCCTAAAATTTTGTAATTTAAGTTTAGCTACTGTAGACAGCCAGGAAGTCCTTTATAACTTACCTGTCATCTGTAGTGGCAGGGATCTGCCACCGATATGGAATTGAATCCACGTGAAGATCTATTGCTTTGAAGAGTTTTAGTTAGAACTTCTGCCTCCTTTATATAAAGGGAAGAACAAGTTTGAGAAAAAGGAAATGCTGCTTCTCAGCCTGTGCATGCCTGCCAATCAGAAAGACCATTTGGGGATTTGATGCAAAGTTATTTCTGGTTGATGACTCCACATGCCTGAATTCTCACTGATATTTTTAAATCCCTGCAATAAAGTCTCAGTAGACGAAGCCACAAGATGAATTACACATGCTTATAGATCTGTCTCTGACAAACTTCAGGGTTTTCATTCATCTTCATAATTTCAGCACTTGGTGTCCCAGAAAATCTTCGGGGAATAGAATTGAGAAACAAACCAGTGATCTCACCCAACGGTAAAGACCAGGGGTTAAATATATTGTTTTTCTAATTGGAGGCAGAAAAAAAAAATGTTTCTAAATCCTCTCCAACAGTTATTTTCCCTTCAATTCCCTTAGGCTTTGGTTGATGAACTATTTTCTAAAAAATTTCCTGTGTAAATGCCTTTTCATTTACTGAAAAGAACTAATTGTTTTTCCCAGAGTTATATAAAAACACAGTGGGCTCAACTCACTGCTCTGTATCAAGGCCCAGAAAAATATTGTTCTCAAGGAACTCTATTCTGAGGAAATTTGCTTTTATAAAGTGGTTTCATAGCAGAGTCATCATTAGGAACCATTTACACATGTTAGCCAGATCAAGTTGATTATGCATATCCTATAAATCATCAGGAGGAGCAAATGAAAAGCCACAGCCACACCTTTAACCATGCCGCGAGACCAGTGTTTCATTCTTGTTCTTGGAGTCTCTTGACACTTAGGCAAGACCTGGATTTATTACTAAGCCTAAGTATATCCCTTTCTGCCTCAGGCCACACTCATCTAGAGGAAAGCAACTGTGTAGCTGGAAGCAGTGTTCTTCCTCTCTCACTGTCTTACCTCCCCAAGTGGTGTTGCTTATGAGATTGTTCAGACACCAGGATGCTAGCAAAGCTCTGATTTCCAATAGGCAAGGACCATATGTGTTAAAGGGATATATACATATACCTGTGGCTCATTTATTTTGTAACTGAAAGTTTCTACCCCTGAATCTGCCTCACCTGTTTCTCTCCTCCTCCCACCCTCCTCCCCTCTGGCAACTACCTCTTTGTTTTCTCTATGATTCATTTGGGGAATATAGTCAATAACTGTGTAGCATCTTTGTATGGTAACAGATGCCAACTAGACTTATCATGGTGATCATCTTGAGATGTATAGAAATATCCAATCGTTATGCTGTGTGCCAGGAACACAACATAACACTATATAGTCTTACAGGTCAATTATACTTCAAAAACAAACAAACTCATTGAAAAAGAGGTAAGATTTGTGGCCACCAGCTGGTGGGGGTGGAGGGTGGGTGTAGAAGGAATTAGATGGAGGTTGTCAAAAGGTACTCACTTCCAGTTATAAGATAAATACATACTAGGGATGCAATGTGCAACATGATAAAGATAATTAACATGACTGTACATTACATATGAAAGGTGTTAAGAGAGTAAATCCTAAGAGTTCTCATCACGAGGAAAACGTTTTTTTTCTATTTCTTTAATGTTGTATCTGTATGAGATGATAGATGTTCACTCAACTTACTGTGGTAATCATTTCATGATGTATGTAAGTCAGACTACTCTAAATGATGTATGTCAATTATATCTCAATAAAGCTGGGGGGAAAAAGATATATACATATATACAGGATCTGCATCCTCTTTAAGTGGTTTTGCTCAAAGCTCAAAACTTGGATAAATTGCTCATTGGTAGTTTTCTATTATCCTTCACTCATGAGGTGTTGGGATCCTTGCTCTCCAGGACATGGTCAGTAGTAAGATGGGCAAAGAATTTGACCAGGCCTTGAGATCAAGCCAGTCCTCCAGACACATCTTAGAAAGTCCTGTGTTGTATGAGGCACATATTGTACTAATAATTGAGTAACCCTAATAATAAAGTAGCATGTTGACTTCATGCTACTTGCATTTTTACCTTCCTTTGGAAACTAACAGAGAAGTGGTAAAATGCCTTGCAATGGTAAAAACAATATCAACAAACAGAAAAACTGACTTTGGTAAATTAAAACAACAAAAGGGAAAAACCTATGGCAGCACTGTAAATTTGAAGGGATTGATCTCCTTGTAATGGAAAAAATTTCACTATATGTAGCACAGTTTGAGCAGATTGTAGGAAGCTAAGTCTTCACCATTCTTCATTGTGAGAAAATGCAGCATTGTCAGGCAGTCTCTTAGATCACTATGATTTTTATGCCTTTTGGTCTTCATCATGTTGCATATTTATATTTTCTTTTTCTTGGCTCTCATTAGTAGACTTGATATATTTGCATCCATATTATTGGTTTTTAATTTTTAAAGTTTTCAGATGCATTTAAAACTTTTTTATTTTCTAATTTAATACCTTATAATTTATTAGGTTTATTTTGCTGCAACTTTTCTAGTTTCTGGAGTTGAATATTTATTTCATTTAGTTTCATTATTATGTAATGAAAAACATAATTAAGTAAATGAATTTTGCTCTTTTTAAAGTTTCAGCCACGCCTGTAAGTGACTAAACAGCTACAATGAGATTACTATGATACATAAAATCTTATTGTAGTTAATTTTAATAACTTGTCATAGGAGCTTTGGTTAAGCTTTTGATGCAAAGATTATGTAGCAGAGGTTTTTGTTCTTATTTCCAAATGATTAGATTAGTTTCTTTATCATTTTGTAATAAATTTCTGGTTTTATTACATTGTGAATAGAGAATTTATGATTATAACTGTGATCTTTGGTTTGTAAATGTATTGGAACAATGTTACAAAATGCTTGTTCTATATAAGGGACACGTTTTGATGTCATTTATTTGATTTAATATATTAATTGCATTATTCTAATATTATATCTATTATTTTGTCCTATTTGAGCTGTAAAAAATATGACAATATATGTCAGTCCAAGAATGACTAATATTTTTTTTCATCTTGCTGGTTGTATTCTAAAGTTTTTTCTTATATACCTTGAGGTTAGTGAATTTGGAATACAGATCCGTGACAATTGCATCTTCATTGTGACTTGCCCCTTATATTAAATTATTTCATTTTACAGATATATGCTTTTTGCATAATTTACTTTTAATATTAAGAATACTTTCTCTTTTGTATATTAAAAAATGCCTACACATAGGCATTTATCCACTATTTGCCCATCTCTTTATTAGTATCCTTCTTTGTTATTTTGATTTGGTTTTGATTCTTACAAAAGTTGTAAACTGAATTTTTTTAAACCAAAACCAGTCTCAGTTTTGACCTTCATTACAAGGATTCAACCTGTTTTTTCTTTCTTGCTTGCTTACTTGCTTGCTTGCTTGCTTTCTTTATCCATTTTATGCACATCAGTGTATACATGTCAATCCCAGTCTCCCAATTCATCCCACCACCACCTCCCCCCGCCACTTCCCCCCCTTGTTGTCCATACATTTGATCTCTGCATCTGTGTCTCAATTTCTGCCCTGCAAACCAGTTCACCTGTACCATTTTTCTAGGTTCCACATATTCAACCTGTTTTCATTTATTTTGATGCTATATATGTTGCTGTGGGGTTTTTTTTGTAAACTCTTTGTAAATTTTAATGGAAAAAACTATAAAAATTTTACAAATCCTAAGTGCAAAACTCAATGACATATTTCAAAGTGAACGTACCCATGTAACTACCACCCAGGTTAAGATACAGAACTTAACAGAACCCCTTCTCATGCCCCATCCCAGTCATTAGTTCCCTGAATGTCACCGTTCAGACTACTATCACCACAGATTAGTCTGAGCTATAATAGAATACCATAGACTGGGTGGCCTATGAACTGAAGAATTCATTTCTCAGAGTTCTGAAGGCTGGGAATTCCAGCATCAAGGTGTCAGCCGATTCCGTGTCTAGTGAGGATCCGCTTCCAGGTTCATAGCCATCTTTTCACTGTGTCCTCACGTGGTGGACATGGGTACCTGTGCAAGCTCTCTGGGGTCTCTTTTATAAGGGCACAACCCCATTTCTGAGGGTTCCACCCTCACGTCCTAATCACCTCCCAGAGGGTTCTCTTCCAAATACCATCACACTGGGGCTTAGCTTTCAACAGATGAATTTTAGGGAAGCACAACCTTACTGTCTATAGCAAATAGTTTCCCTGATTTTGAGGTTTATATAAAAGGAATCCTTGGATCAGGCTTTTTAAATTCATTCTTTTTGTGAAAATCCTCCTTGGTATTGCAAGAAACAAGGTTGTAATTTCACTGCTGTATAGTGTTTCGTTTTCTATCACAAAATGTATTTATTCATTCTACAGCCCTTTTAGGTTTGTTTTTTTTTTTCCATTTTGGGTTATAAACTTATTTTAAAACTTGTATAAACATTATTGTACATCTCTTTCAATGTACAAGACATAAATGGAATGGATGGGTCAGAGAAAGAGAGAGTTAAATATACAGTATATGCATATATATATGTATATATTTCCTTAGTGCTCTTGTTAAATTTTTATCAAATTCTTTACATTGCATATTTGTCCACAGTGGGTTTACTGTATTCTGCTCTAGGCATAAATGGAAACACATCACCTTATTCTAACCAGGCACTGATTGTGCCTGCTTTGTAAGTCTCAGTCTACATTCTGTTCATCCATGCTCCTAGGATGTAGCTCTCCAAGGGTTCTGCCTGACAGATTAGGATGTTTACTAGGGCCTCTATTCTTGGCAGGCCCTAGACTCTAATTTTGCCTCCTGAGTACAGTGAGACTGCTGAAAACTCAGCTCTACATTTCAGTGGCTTTCTGTTTAGTCTCTTAACTTCTACCCTGCACAGCTTGAAATTCAGAAAATGCCTCACGAAGGACAACCACCAATGTTGGGCTAGTCTCTCTGCACTTCCCTTTCTTACGGAACCTTGGCCTCTCACATTCTGTCTTCTTTTGTGGCCCCAACTCCTCCAATGATTATCTCTCCTGTTCTGTAAGATGGGTGAATATTAATCACTTAGCTGTGACCCTCTGACTCGTTTGCCCTCAAGAATGAAAAAAGAGCCTAAGAAAAGTGGTTTACAGAATGTTGCCTCCTGTGCTCTATTTTTCTCTTCTCTTGCACCCTCAAGTGCTGATAGCTTCACAGCTCTCATGCATATGATGATTTTTTCTTTTCCTATTTTATCCCAGTTTACTAGCTGTTCTTGACAGAAACAGCTAACTGGAATTGAAAATCCAAGTTCAACCTATGTTATGCTTTCTGTTTCTTTGGTTTATTTTTAGAAGTTAACTATCTTTTTACTATTGTTTAAATTTTTGTTCTTCCTTATTTCTTCTCCTAACTTGAAAATTGCATAGCGCATTTTAATTCCAGTGGTACACTCTTTTATGTTTTAAACACACATACTTAAGCTTATATTTCTATATTTATCAGTGTCAAGAAAAAGAGCATCTATAGAACTCTAGTCTTCTTGCTCCCTCAACAATTTCTTGGTATTCTTCCATTGTGTTTAAAATCATTTTTAACCAATAGATTTCTTTTCCTTTGTAATGTAAGATTTGTTTTCTCTGCCTGGATGCTGATAAAATATTTTTTCTCTAGTTTTGCATAGATCTAGGCCTTCTGTTGTTGTTGCTGTTTTGTCTGTTTCTTTTAGTTTTTCCCAGCTTACTTGACTAATCTTGTACTGGGCAAGATCTGTATTAACCTGATTGTCAATTTTAAAACATTAAGTCATCTTATGTGTAAGTGCCTTTATGTCTAATGCTGAATCGTTTTTAATTTAGATGAGTCATATTTGTCACAGGCCAATTTTCTCACAATTATGGTCAGAGAAGGGAAATGAGGGTATGAAAAACTTTTTAAAATGAAATATAAGACAGATGTAGAGAACAAACGTATGGACACCAAGGGGGGAAAGCGGCGGGGGACTAATAAGAACCTGCTGTATAAAAAAAAATAAAATAAAATTCAAAAATTCAAAACAAAAAAGAAAGATAATGTGAACCAGATATAGAACTTAGTTCCTGCTTTCAAAGCACTCAAAACCATTTAGGCAAATGTAGCCAGACATTGGTTGCCCACCCAGTACCCATTTACCCCTTCTTCCTTACAGACAGAAGAAGCAGCTTCCCATGCAGAATGGGTAGCCATGTGGCATAGCCTTTCCACTGAGATATAATTAAATCTGTGGGGTATTGTGGGAAGATATTTGCTTTTAATAATCCATGTAAACGAATGCATTCGGTGTGGTTTCTGCCATCCCCTTTCCTTCCTGACATGAACATGAGTTTTGAAGTTGCGACAGGCACCTTGCAATCTTAATGTACCAACAGAGAGAAAAATGTCAAGAACATCACAGGAGTGCCAGCCCTGAAAATGTTGTGCTTCTAAACAAATAGCCACAACCGCTTTCAAACAGACTTCCTGTTGTTTAAGGAAATAAGCCTCAACTTGCTTATGTCACCATCAGTGTATGCATCTAACTGAGACATTAAGAAAATTAATTTAAACAACCACAAAAGAAAAGTCATAGTGAAGAGCCAAATATGTGCTGTAGCTGAAAATGGTTAAGTTTTTCCCTGGCTCCTTTACATGCAGGGCATCCTTTATGCAGCTCTGAGAAAAGCCCTGTTGGCCTTGGGCTCCTGCACACCTGTCTTTCTCAACCACATGCAGTTGGTCTGCACCTTCTATTAAAATCTCTTCACTTATCTCCCTAGAGATAAGTGAAGAAAGCCACTTGCTTTTTCTTTACTAGAGACAAGATTGCAAGGTAATTAAATGTGTTCCCTAGCCAGCAAAACTAGAATCAGGGGGTGGGTAACACCTTCTACAGGGAGCTAAGAATTTTTTCCCTTTCAGGAGAGTGCATTGAGAGATCTTTCTTTTCTCTGGTGGATTACCGGAGTGAAACACAATTGATCAGAGCTGCTAGAGAGTGTGTCTCCCAACAATTTCATTAGGGAACATAAGGAATCCTGACTAAATACTAGCATGTAAGAAGGGAGAAATTAAATTCAGGAAAATACATAAATGTAAGAACTCAGTAATCACTGGGACTTCATTTTACCCCCTAGCCCTGTAGAATCCTGGAATCTCAGAACTGATAGTACACGAGGAATCAACTTTAAGTTCTGAATTATTTAATTAGATTAATTTGAACTTGATTTATCATAATTATTGGTCCACGGTGATGCTAGGCACTTTGCTGAGAATTCAAAGGAAAACAGGTATATAAACTGGACACCAGATGCTTTGGTCTTAGTACTGTTGTAAATTTCGGTAATCACTGTGATGATTCAAGTGATGGGAGAATTGTGCCCTAAAGTCTATTTTGGAATTGTAATGAAGCCCAACTCATTTGGAGGCTCTTTTCATGCAAACGGAATTTTCTGGGAAAAAGTCAGTACTGATCATCTTGTGCTCTCCACACATGTACACCATGTTTCTCATTTTTGAGCTTCTCATTGACTCATTAATTCATTGTTTTGAGCATGTAAATACATTAGACACTGATTTTCGTAATTGAATTACCTTCCCCCAGTTACGTGCCACAGCTATATACTCCAGCCTATCATGCAATATGTGCACTGATCAGATCCCTTCGAGGTACAAATAGAAGAAATGCAAGTTGAGTTGGCTTAAGCAGACAAAAAGACTTATTGGCTTACACAGCATAAAAAAATGAACATTCCTGTCTCAGACCAATAAGAGTCAGAGACTCAACACTCAACTGGAGTTATTTCTTAAGCCCTTCCCCATTCCTCTCTCACCCAGGCTTTACTCTAGGTGTCATCCTTTCATTTATCAGAATTCTCAGTGTATGGTTCTTGGATGGAACTAGCCACCAAAGGCATTTCAGAAGGTGGGTGTAGGTTCAGGTGCTGTTGAAATTAACACATACTGTTATAGGTTTGCTGGCTCACCTTGTGGGTAAGAGTTAATCACCAGGCATGCAGCCTCCAGCAACCTTCTTCAGCTTCTCCATCTCCTGGGTCAAGTATGTGTTTCGATTCATGAAGAAGGGCACCGTCTTTTGTAAGTAACCCACATCATCAAACCTGAACACTTATAGTCAGTGAGAAATTGATGAGGGTCCAGTTCATCATCATCAAGGGTTATAGGCCATCTCACGGCTCCTGTTTGTCCTTTCTCTCTAGAGCTTCATTTCCATCTTTCCTTCCTGATGCCCTGACCTGTGGACTTTAGGCCCCAGCACCATGTGCAAAAGCAGCAGTCGTACATAAACCAATTAACCAGCTCCTACAATCTGATCATCAACTCTCTATAATCACGCAAGGGATTTTGGTTCTCTAATTAAACCCTGGCATAAATTGCCCGTTTGTAGCTTAAAAAAATAATAACAATATTTTACTTTCAATGTTTGTTGAATTAATGAATCAACGTGATAAAAGAAGTTATTCTTACACAACACACATTCATTTATTTACCCATTTATAATACATCCTCCTATCTATCCATCCGTTTATTCTCTATGTCATTTATCCATCCATATGGCTAAGTACTGCTTTTAAGTATTCATGAAAATAACTGTAAATAATGTAAAGGACTCTCTTACACGTGGACCTGCACTCAAGTGGAAGAGGACAGCAGACCTTGGTCAATAACATTTGGCAACTGACTTCTAATGGGGGAGATGAAGACTAGCTTTTCCACTGAAAGTACTGGAGAATTTTAGGTTGATGAAGAGTCATTACCTGGGTGATGAAGCAGCATGAAGTGCTATAATTGGGGGTCAGCTGATTTCTTGGGTGAATTTTTCCGTGAACCCTCAGCTGAAATATCACAAGATACAGGGCAATTTTCTTCCTTTCCTCCGACCAGTATCCTTCCTAGAAGTATTTTATTTATCTATTTTAAGGTATCTGTTGTCAAATTAGATGTGTGCTTGATTAGATTTATCCATCCACATCCTGTTTGACTCCTTCATTAAGCCATCATTGCAAGTGTTTGCAATGATTCCTGGCCTTAGTTCTATTTACCACTGGACTGTATGTAACTCACACAGAAGCTCCAGTGAGGCTCAAGGTCATGACACGCGAGAGATGAGAGTCAGTTTGCTGCAGTCTCTCTCCTGGCCTTGACCATTCACTCTCCTTTCAGTCTTTGAGCTGCCTTTTCTTTCCAAACATAGTGGAAAAGTACTCCTACCCCGTGAATATCCTTTTCCTACATTCTCTTCAGAGATCTCTCATACTTCCCATGGCTCGTATCTTTCTCTGACTTCCAGGCACATACCTTTGAGTAAAACTGCCAGAAGCAAATGTCATCCTTTTTCTTTTATCAGTAGCCTCTCAGAGTTTGCACTAGTGACTTGCTTCTCAACTGCTGCTGAGCAGTACAGAGAGCGCAGGAGGATTTTACATGGAAAGAGCATTTCAACTGCAGAGAGACTCCGCAACTCTCTGAAACACGATTCCTGGGATATGCAGCCTGGAAAGCTTGTGTGAAGCATGGAAATGAATGGTGTCAAGTTCAGCGGCTGCTCGGTGTTCTGAATGACAGTTCTTATTTCTGGATTACAGAAGAGGAAGGAGAAAAGTGACTTGCGGAATTACATATTCATTTAAAAAGCATTGAGTCTCTACTCATGTTCGGGATATGTGAAAAAGACCTGATCGTTGACCTCGTGGTGCCTGCAGTCTAGACAGAAAGACCATCAGAAAACAACTAAAAAGACAAGTTGAGAAAATAAGTCTAAATTCTAATAAGTTCTAAGGAGAGGTGAAGAGAGTAGTAACTGAGAGGAGAAAGAAGGAAGGGGACCCTATCTTAGTTAAAGTCTCCATGGCTGACTTCTAAAAGAGGTGACATTTAGCTGAGCCGCAAAAAAAATCAGCAGTCTTGTGAAGAACCTTAGTCTTAGGTGTTCCTAATCATCCTTTTGAGACTGGCGAGGGACCGTATAATACGGATTCCTCTAGGACCTCCTGGTACCTGGCTGTGCACTCTGTCTGCTGCCCCATCTGCTAGGCCAGGTGCTCACAGCCAAGGGGTTGTAACTAAGTGTGCATCTATTTTTTCCAAAGAGGCAAGAATCCTTATCATTAATGGTGTACATACTGTGCACCTACTGTGTACAAGTCACTGAACTGGGCACATTGATAAATGCATTAACGGTGTAAAAGGTAGATCCTGATATCAAAAAATGACCTTGATTATTCCATACAAGGAGGAAAGGGGAACCAGGATATTATGGAGAAGGAAAATCTATGATTCATCACAGCTAAAGAATAAAACAAGGTGCTTTCCTAAGACCACACTAGTAATGGAAATGTGATTAACTATATAATATTAGCATGAATTTATGGTTCCCCAATGGGTAACCCTTTCAGCTCAACACCTGTTTGTTAGCTGACTACTCTGCACCTACTCTCGTAGGCTCTTGAAATAAGAGCATATTTAAGATGATGTTTCTGCCTTTGGAAGATGTATAGATGCACTTTACTGTTAACAACAATTTATTCAACAAAAGTACAGTATTACACAGATTGTAGCTTTTCTTGGGAAATTATAGATTCACACACATTTGTTTTCTGTGTTGTCTCTCCATAACCTCCTTATCTTCCCTGTTACCACTACTGTTTCACTTCAAGGTAAAATTCTTGTTCACAGTCCCTGGTGTTACAATGCAGTGTGCCTGCTGTGACATTCATCTGCCTGAACACAATAGGCATTTTCAGCAGAAAGGAGGGAATAAATAGAAAGTCAGTGAGAAGGGAAATAAGGTATTTATTAGATGCTGTTGAATGAGCAGAGAGAAAGAAAGCAAATCATTGGCAAGTGGCATTGCCTGAACCAAGTATCAGGATAGCACCATGTCTTAGACACTCACTACCCACACCTCTGCCTGTACATATAAGCGGGCACGCACGTGTGCACACTCACACACATGTGCACACCCACACACATGGCTTTGCATCCCCTTCCCCTGGAGGCAGCTGGCACGTCTCTATAGGCTTTATTATTGCTCATGAGAGATTGTTTGGTTTACCATAAATGGGCTTAGGAGATGGACAAACCTGGTTTTAAATCCCAGCGCTACCAATTCGTAGGAATAGTGTGAATATGAGGGGCTGGCCCACAACTAGCACTTAGTAAATGGTCACTATCGTATTAGGTGGATGGAGAGGCGTGGTTCTTGGAAGGTGATAGACTAAAAGTCAACTGTGAAATTCACCTAGAACATTTTAAAAAGCTAGATAAAATTCAACAAAAACGATGTTAAAATATATGAAATACAGAGAGGAACTCTTAAAAGTTAAATGACTGAGAATTTCATCTAGAAGTGAAGAGGGAACTGAAATGAAGAGTGGTGAGCATCTGAATTGACGCTTTGGCCATCCAGGGGGAGGGATGGAAGGAGGCAGCTATGAGGCTGAGAGCAAGTGGTGTCAGTTTTGGCTTTTGAAGTCTCTAATGGGAAGGTTGAAGGGACCCAGGTTTGTGAGAAACAGGGAGTTTATACTGAGGCCCCTTCATAGATCCAGTGACCCTTACAGGCCTTACACTGTGTAAAGTGGAAAAGAAAAAAAAAAATTCAGCAATCTGTGCAAGAATGGGACAAATACACACCACATACCTCTGAAACTGGAAGTGAATGAGGAAGGGCTAAGAAAATGAAGATTTGGTAAAATCTGTGTAATAATGTCCTTTCTCATCCCTTAACTCTGGGCACTAACTCATCCCCACTCCAGAGAAAGTCTGGAGGTTTATTCTCTAGGGATGTTAAAATGGATGGTGTCTGAAATGGGCAAATCCAGGCACAATCATGGGATGTAAAGGAGCACATACATGAATGCCAAACCTGAGTCCAGAGCCCCCTCCCAACCTGGCTTCTGGAATCCTGGAAGCTATGTCCTTACCCAGGCAGAAGGTTGGGAGATTTTTCCCTAGACTACTTAGCTAATCCCAGAGGAAAGGCCTGAAGGCACTGTGGGGGTGAAGGACCAATTTACAACACCCAACACGGTCACCCAGATCACCCTGCGAGAAATTGGAGTCAACACCCTGCCCTCCCCCATCAGTGCTTCTATCCACGTGGTAGTTTTTCACTCTTCTCCTCTTAATTATAAGAATGAACGATCACCAGACATTGAGGAGATTCTTCAATAAGGAACATCATTACCAAAATAAAGAATAAAAAGCAACTTGCAGAAAACAGAGACTATGGAGGAAGAAAAAAAAAAGGAAAAATAAAAGAAACTATCATTAATGTCTTCAAAGAGATAAGAGAGAATATTGCATCCTGGAAATTACAATAAATTGTAACAAAAAAAGAAACAAGAGGTTAGGATAGAGTGAAGGAGAATGATATACATTTTCAGAAAAATAAAGTCTGAGAGAGTTTCCCATTCACAAATTCTTATGGAAACAATTTCTAAATTGATGCACTTCAGAAATAATTACTTTGTAAGCTAAATGGATGAAACAGAATGCAAAAAAAAAGGGAACAAGTAAATTAGTAAGCATTCTATTAATATATGTGCATTAATTTTTTTGAAAGCAAGAATATATTTAACTTATTTTATGATATAAAAATAAACTGAAGTTATGTTATCCAAAAATGATTGCAAGGAAACTGGGAGATTTATGAGAGTTAAAGCATCCCAAGGTCTCTGCATCATTCAGGAGGAGGGTAATAATGTGATTAACTTTAGCTTTTGATAAGCATTCATGCTACAGTGTATAGATATAGATATATTCATATATATACATATAAATACACGTGTGTGTGTGTGTGTGTGTGTGTGTGTATATATATAAAGAATGTAGAACTTTTAAATTAGTGAATGGGAACAAAACAACTAAAGAAAATAGAATCCAATGGAAATAAAAAATTGAGACAAAATTGAAGCAAAGAGAAATCATGGTAAATGAATAGCACAAAATAAGATGGAATAGATTTCATACATGAACACACATATACATATGTATTTATGTTTTTGAGTTTCTATATTTATGTATAAAGTAAATTTTACATGTTAAAATCACCTGTAAAAATGTAAAGACAATAAACTAGTAGTTTGAACAAGAAATGCCAATTAAATTATTGTGATATAATATTACATTCATCAAATTTATAGAAATTTACAAATCTAACAAAACTGAATTTTGGGAATATTATGTGGAAATAAGCAACTTTATGCGTGGTTAATGTGAGAATAAACAGACACAATCATTAGAGAGTAATTTGACAATATCTAGTAAAGATAAACATACCTGATAACCCAGTAGTCCCAAATACTCCATAATTGTGTTCTCTAGAGAAACTCTCACACATCCACAAAATATATGTTGCAATAGTATTCATTGTAGAAATGTTGGTGAGAGTAGAAAAATTGAAAAAAACCTAACTGACCCACAATAAAATAGCTGAATAAACTGATTTGTTCATATGTTGGAGTATATTGCCATTAAAATGCATGACCTATATTTGTATGAACCAATGGAAACATAATTTGGGGATGGCATAAATGTTGGTATAAAAGTATAAAATATCAGCTCGGTGCTTTGTGACCACCCAGAGGGGTGGGATAGGGAGGGTGGGAGGGAGGGAGACGCAAGAGGGAAGAGATATGGGAACATGTGTATATGTATAACTGATTCACTTTGTTATAAAGCAGGAACTAACACACCATTGTAAAGCAATTATACTCCAATAAAGATGTTTAAAAAAAAGTATAAAACAATGAATGATAAACATCTCAGCCATAGGGGACCAAGTATCTCTAGAGAGGGAGGAAGGGGAGGGAAGAGATAGGGAAGGAGGTATTTTGCTGAATCTATACAGTTATCTTTATCTTAAAACAAAAAGGAGAGCTGAGGCCACTTAGCAGTATAGAAATGTCTTTCTCATCTTGGTGCTAAATGCACAAATGGCTATGATATAATTTCCTGTGATTTTCTATATTTTTGAAATAACTCATTTTATTTTTTTTTCTCTTTTTAAAAAAAAATTTTTAACATCTTTATTGGAGTATAATTGCTTTACAATGGTGTGTTAGTT
>NC_041225.1:41387133-41419314 GCF_002837175.3 Physeter macrocephalus
TATGGTATTTATTTTTCTCTTTCTGACTTACTTCACTCTGTATGACAGTCTGTAGGTCCATCCACCTCACTACAAATGAAATAACTCATTATTTTAAATTAAAAGAATACAGTAAGTGAATGAAAAGGTAGATTAGTGAGAGGAATTAGCATCCTCAGAGTCATGTAAATTATATATTTAGCCCGCTGCTTCACAATAGTATAATTAAAATTACAACTGTCTAATGATATGTCCTTTGCCATATCATTCTACATACTAAGAGTGTCTCTATATAAATGACTTAGGAAAGCTCATTGTAGATGCTACCAGCAAAAGAGCAAATTACTCCTGGAATTTAGAATTTGGAGACAGAATTTTCTGAGTGTGATCAGCATTCTTTCCTAACATGTGGTTTTAAGAGACACCTGAGGGTGAATCTTTTTTAATATCACTCATGCATGTATGTGTGGCTTAGTTCCCAAAGAGTACATTTTAAGATATTCTGATGAGGTGACATGTTGATTTAACCAAACTCTTCCTAAGGGGTCTATTTGGAAGAGGAGTGAGAAGAATGCAAGTTCTAAGGTTTGTGCTAAACCCATAGCCACAGTCTTATATTTGTTAATGATCCTGGCATCTCCCTATCCTGAGTAGGTTCTTAATGAAACGAAAGGACATGTACACGGGCCCTGTGTTAGGACAACCATAATGCTTAGCACTAGCTTCAGAGCACCCTGAAAATAGCTCTATTATAGTACTGACCACACAAATACTGTGAGTGTGGCTTATTCATCTGATTCTTCCATTGATTGTGCAATGCACTGTTTTTTTTTTTTAAACAAACTTTTTATTTAAAATAAACATTTATCTAGAATTCACCATGTGTGGACTAGGGACATATGAGATCCAGCATTTATTCACTAGCAACTTACAGGTTAGTACAATCATTCTTAATCCTAGCTGCCAACTGAAAACCTTGTGGGAAGAGCATATGTATATGTGTAGATATGGTTTCCACCTTCCTAGAGTATTCTAAAGTTCAGGCAAGACAGAGAAAATTAATGAGTTATAATTGTACATAAGTAATAATTGACAGGATTTGTCCATCTTCATTGAAGTAGACTGTACATTGAAAGTTAATTTCAGTTATACTGACTATACCAATATATGTGATTTTTTAAAAAGACAATTGTTTTAGAGTAGTTTTAAGTTTAAAACAAAATTGAGAGGAAGGTACACAGATTCTCATATATGTCCTGCCTCCACACAGGCATAGCCTTCTGCATTATCAGCATCACTCACCAAAATGGTACATATTCTTACCAAGGATGAACCTACATTGACACATCATAATCCCTCAAAGTCCATAGTTTACCTTAGGGTTCAATCTTGGTGTTATAAATTCTATGGGTTGAGAGAAATATATAATGACATATATCTGTCATTATAATATCATATGGAGTTTTTCACTGACCTAAAAATCCTCTGTGTTCTGCTTGCCTCTCCTCCTCCTCCCTCCTTCCCCTGTAATCCCTGATCTTTTTAAGGTCTTCATCGTTTTGCCTTTTCCAGAATGTCGTATACTTGGAATTATACAGTTAGTAGCCTTTTCAGGTTGGTTTCTTTCACTTAGTAATATGCATTTAAAGTTTCCTCCTTGTCTTTTCATGACTTGATAGCTTATTTATTTTTAGTGCTGAATGATATTCCATTGTCTGAAATTATCACAGTTTATATATCCATTCACCTACTGAAGGACATCTTTGTTGCTGCCAAGTTTGGGCAATTATGAATAAAGTTGCTACAAATAGCCATGTGCATGTTTTTGTGTGGAGATAAGTTTTCAGCTCTTGTGGGTAAATAAGAAGGAGTGTGAGTTCTGGATCATATGGTAAGAGTAGGTTTAGTTTTATAAGAAACCACCAAACTGTCTTCCAAAGTGACTGTAACATTTTGCATCCCTAAAATCAATGAATGAGAATTCCTGTTGCTCCACATTCTCACCAGTATTTGGTGTTATCAGTGTTCTGGGTTTTGGCCATTTTAATAAGTGTAGAGTTGTGTCTCATATTAATTTGCACTTCTCTGATCGCATATGATGTGGAACATCTTTTCATATGCTTATTTGCCATCTGTATATCTTCTTTGGTGATGTGTCTTTCAAGGTCTTCGGCCAATTTCTTAATCAGGTTGCTTTCTTATTGTTGAGTTTTAAGAGTTCTTTGTATGTTTTAGATTACAGTCCTTTATCAGATGTTTTTTGCAGATATTTTCTCTAAGTCTGTGTTCTGTTTTCTAATTCTCTTGATATTATATTTTGCAGAGAAGAAATTTTGAATTTTAATGAAGTCCAGCTTATCAATGATTTCTTTTATGGATTGTCTTTGGTAAATCCTAAAAAGGCATCACCATACCCTAGATCATCTCGGTTTTCTGTTATGTTATCTTCTAGTAGTTTTATAGTTTTGCAGTTTATGTGTAGGTCTATGAGCCTCCTTCAGTTAACTTTGTGAATGGAGTAAGATCTGTATATAGATTCAATTTTTTGCATGTAGATATCCAGTTATTCCAGCAACATTTGTTGGAAAGACGGTCTTTGCTCCATTATATTGTCTTTGTTCCTTTGACTGTATTTTTGTAGGTCCATTTCTTGGCTCTCTATTCTCTTCTATTGATATATTTTTTTTCTCATCTTTTGCCAATACCACACTGTCTTGATCACTGTAGCTTTATAGTAAGTCTTGAACTTGGGTAGTTTCATTCTCCAACTTTGTTTTTCTCCTTCAAAATTGTGTTGGCTATTCTGAGTCTTTTTCCCCTCTACATAAACTTCAGAATCCATTTGTCGATATCCATAAAATAACTTTCTGAGATTTTGGTTGGGATTGCATTGAATCTATAGATCAAAGTGCGAAGAACTGACATCTTGACGATATTGAGTCTTTCTACCCATGAACATAGATAATCTCTCCATTTATTTAATTCTTCTTTGATTTATATAATCAGAGTTTTGTAGTTTTCCTCATATATATCTTGTACATATTTTGTTAGATTTATACCAAAGTATTTTATTTTTGAGGTGCTAATGTAAATGGTATTATGTGTTTAATTTCAAATTCCACTTGTTCTTTGCTGGAACAAAGAAAGCAATTGACCTTTTATAATGATCTTGTATACTGCAACCTTGCTATAGTCACTTATTAGTTCCAGGAGCTTTTTCATAGATTCATTAGGATTTTTTATAGGGACAGTAATGCCATCTGCAAACAAAGGCAGCTTTCTGTCTTCCTTTCCAACTTGTATACCTTTTATTGCCTCTTATCGCCTATTGCATTTAGCAAGAACTTCCAGTACAATTTTGAAAAGGAGTAGCAAGAAGGGACATCCTTGCCTTGTCCCTGATCTTAGTGAGGAAGCTATATATGTGACTTCAACCAACTGAACTATAATATTTTACCCTGTATTGTGCAGTGCTTCACAAAGACAGTGAATCATTCTGTAGTGCTGCACAGGGTTCTAAGGAATTAGAGAACATCTACTCTATAGTCCCTCTTCCAAGTGTGGCAGTTTTTCAAATGCCCCAGACCAAGGGCTTTTATTTTAGGCCTTGTAGTTCTACAGTGATCTCCTCTCTCATGCAGCTGGGATTTCTGGGAGAATGCAAGAACCTAAAAAATCAGCCAGTGGGATTCAGCCAGAACAGCTGTATCTTTCCACACGACTGTGGGGAACTAAGATGCCCTCCCCTTTGTTCCTGTCTTTTCTCTGCATTGTGTAATCATTTTTACTTCCCCCTATAGTCCTTCAGATCCATCCTTTTAGGATCCTTCTAGCATAGTTAGCCTACCTGCCTCTTACTCTCATTCCTCTTTGCCAGCTCCCAAATTTCTGCATATTCTGAAACAGGAGTGACTCCTTGGGTTTTGGCTCCTTTTAGGGACCAGTGATTTTTCTGGTTGCAGCATGGCTGACCCAAAGACCTGTTGAGTCCAAGTCTGTTACACGTTCAATGTTCAGGCATGGAACAGTGTCTCTCTCCTTCCTTCTTCCCCTGTCCTTCCCTCTTTTTCTCTCTCTTCCTTCTTTCTTTCTCTCTTCTTTCTTTCTTTCTTTCTTTCTTTCTTTCTTTCTTTCTTTCTTTCTCCCTTCCTCCCTCCCTTCCTTCCTTTCTTTCTTTCTTTTTCTTTCTTTCCTTCCTTTCTCTTTCTCCTTCCTTCCTCCCTCCCTCCTTCCCTCCCTCCCTGTCTCTTCCTTTCTCCTTTCCTCCTGAGTACTAAATGGATAGCATAAACCTACAAAAAACACAGTAGTATAATTATTTAAATGTCCATTCTCATACCCTGATATGAATGGTATTCTGGAGTTGTGGGATGTGATTGCCATGCTTGGAAGCATACATCTGGTTGTTGGGGGCTTCTACCAGCTTTTAATTAAGAATGTTACACTGGGGGACCTTTTATTGTCTGCAAGCATATCTAGAAAATTTAGACCCCTTGCATTCTCACCATTTCTTTCCTATTCATAGCTATCTAAAGGATCAAATTATAAACTATGTACTAACATTAGCTTTCCCAAAGTTCTTAAAATGATACATTCTCATACCACATTCGAATCCTGTAACAATAGAATGTTGTAGGATTAAAAAGCCTTGGAGTTGATGTGGTATAGTCTCCCTATTTTATAAATAAAGGTGGTGTTGTAAATTGCAATGAATGTCATGTAAAATTTTTTTAAGTTATAAAATCATGATGTCTGGGATCAGTGTGCCTCTTTCTCACTATGATGTTGCATGATTATATTAAGTGTAGGTTTATAGGCCATTTTGAAATATTGATGGATGTAAAACCAGTTGTCTCTGAAACAAGAAATACCATAAATGTGATGGAACCTCCTTAACTGGAGTGGCAGTTTAGTTTGGAAGGTGTGTCCTTAAGTTATTTTACATGGGTTAACACTGAGCCTAGATTCTCTGCAATTTCTTTTTAAGTGTTAAGAACTGACCCTAATTTTGACTAGATACTTCATTAATATTCATTTGTATATAATTGCCTTAATTTCAGTGATAATGACTTCAGCTACCAACTGTTTGATTGATGGAACTTGCATCTTTTCTGGAAAAGAGCTAAGATATAAAAATCACACCATTCATGCATGCCTGGTATTTTTAGCTGCCTTTAATTACTAACCAGCTAAATAAGCATGCAAACCACGCTGTGATTGATAGGATCTCTTGGTTGAAGTGATTTTTTTTCCTCAGAATTTGGAAGATGCTTGAATCAATTGAGTGCTAAAAATAACCAATGAAAGCTGAATCTCCCAGAATCAGGATGCTCTTGAATAAAGCATCTAACAAGAAGGGGGGATTAACCTGCAGTCTTTAAGGCATTCTGACTGGAAAAAAGAACCAACAGAAAGTTCTCATTGCATGTAGCGGCATGAAAAAAGCCTGTAACATGCCAAATATTTATTTACTGAAGGTATGTTAAGTAGCATCATGCTAGAAACAAAAAGAGACATGAACTGAAAGTCATACAGGGCAAGAAAAGGAACAAGACAGAGAGTTTGAAGTGTACAGTTGAGCCCTATGACCTGAAAGCTGAGAATGCCTCCTAGTTCAGAGCTATGTCAGCCCTGAGTGGATGACAGCATTTCCTACAGCATAACCCAATGCTGATTAGCAAAATTTTGAGGAAGAATCTAATCTAGAGGTCTTTGGATATATCTCCTATGGGAAAATCAAAATGCTTTCTGGGCGCATTATAATGATTTAAAAAGCAACAACAACAGCAACAAAACAACAAAAATCCAGTGATAAACCTGGAGAAAGTTATTCTAGCCAAGAATCTACTTGGCTAGAAGGTGTTTCCAGACACTTTCTTTGTTAATAATAAACAACATTATTCTAAAGAAACATAGTAATTAGAATGTTGCCACCCTCTGAAAGTGTTTTTACTGTATTGAATATCTAGCATCTAAGAAGTTGCCTTTTGGTACTTCCCACATACCTTTAACATTCTCTCTTCACTGCCTGAACCTTGGTTATCACTGGCAGAACTCTCTTTCTCTCTCTTTTTTTTTATCCCTTGGTTAAAGTCCTAGACCCCAGTGTCATATCTAAGCCCAAAAATCTCCAAGATAACCCACACACCATAATATTCTTTCCTCCAGCCTTTCATAGCCTCTGTCTGCATGGTGGTTTTGTAAGGGTTAGGAAAAAAGCAATCTGCTGATTTAAATTCACACTTTGGCTGTTCTTTCTTCTTCAATGATATCTGGACTTTTAAAGAAAGTAAGTTATAATACCTTATGAATCTGCAGTGGTTGAATTTAGGAAATATTAAAGGCAAGACAAAGAAATAAGTTTGAGATTATTTTTTCTTAACTACATCACCCAAGTGACTCAATGGGGTCATGTAGGGAGGGAGACACAATACGGAGAAGGTAGCGATGCTTGACATATCAATCCCCATTTAATAGTTATCAGTTGTTTATTTGTGTAAGACTGTGGGTTCATTAGCTTTGGTGGGACTTCTCTAAAGGCTGGCGGGCAAACATAATGAACAGGTGATAAAGTCTTCATTGGTCTTTCCATAAAGTGGGCTCTAGCCCCGTGGCACTCATTGACTTTCTCATCACTAATTCGGTAAAAGTGGGGACTCATGGTTGTTTTTCTCCTTCTAGTCTCAAAGAAACTATATAATATAGAATCGGGGGTAGGGGTGGAGGAGAAAGAGAATAACAACGTAAAAATAAACAAGAAAATTGGCAAAAAATAAAACTGTATTTATAATGATCTTCACGCATGATTTTCAAGGCTTGGTTCCGAGGAAGCTGACCCAGTGAAATGGGCTCAGGACCTGCCCGTTTGGCACACAGGGGAAAGGATTCTTCCAGGGACCCCTCAGAAGTGGCTTTGTTTATCAGACACCTTTACTGATTCCTGACTTAACCACTGTGTTCCTTTCTTCTTTCTGTCTAGTGAAAATAGCCCTACTTTCTCCTTTCCTTGTAGCACATACTGAAGGGAAAAACAACAACAGTGAGATGTTGCATTTTAGAGCATCTGAAGGCTGTGTGGGAAAAAAGAGAAGCTGCGATTATGTAAACATATGGAGAAAAATGAGTTGCTAATGCGCTTGGTTTCTTTTATTTATAATCTTCCTTCTGTTCCAAATGGCCTTCCTGGGCTGTGAACACCTGATGACACTCTCACACTGTGCCAAGGTGTGTTCTTCCTGGAACCAGAGCTGGATTATGCCAGGATTTTCATGTGACAAATAAAAATGGGAAATTATATCCCGCAGCCAGGGTTTGTCGTCTGCTTCAGCTCAGAGCTGCCTAAGTCAGGATTCTTCCAGCCCTTCTGGGCTCAAGAGAGACAGAGAGTAACCATTCTTCCCAGAGCAGGCTTCCTGCCTGGATTCTCTTGTTTACACATGGCTGTCACTCACATCTGCCTCTTCCATAGGTCACCAACGAGTCTTAACTCGTGACCGCACAGACTCTCAGAACTAGGGTAGACAGAAAACATTAACACTTCTCTGTGCTCAAGGTAATCACTACACCAAATTTAAGTGCAGTAGCTATTAGGAGAAGAAAGTGAATGATATAGAAGGTGCTCAATAAATATTTGAAGGATGAATAAATGAATGTAGGCCATATGTCTTTCTAGAGGTGGTAGAATGGAGTTTGTTAAGCAGAGGTAAGTGGAGGAAACTACAGAAGGGGAAATAATAGGGCTTACCATTGGCCAGACTCTATGCTAAGTATTTGCATATATCACTTCATTTAATATTCAGAACAAACCAGTTAATGTTGGTTTTATTATGTAAAAATTCTCATTTCACGTAGGAAAAAAATGAGGCCTAAAGAAATTAAGTGAGCTTTATTTAGTCCAGATAGCTGAAGAGCCTGGATGTGAATCCATTTTTGTCTGATGCCAGTTCTTGACTTTTTTCACCACTATATTGTCTCCATACAGACTGAATGAGCCTATCCACAGCCTTCTTTTTATTCATTCTAAAATGCATTCTCCCCACCTTCCTGTGTTGAAGTTCTTTCTATCCATTTATCTGGGAAGCAGCTGAAAATTCAACTGTTTTTGAAGCTTTTCTGATTTTCCAATCACATAAGAACTCCATCTCTTCTCAATCACACGGCACTTATCTATGTCATAACCACACCCCACCTGGAGCCAGTCATTAAGCTATGGCCTTATACTCCACAGTAGACCGTACCTTCCATGAGAAACTATGTTCTATTCCTCTTTGCCTCTGCTTCCCTAGAATGCCTGCTACTAAGTTGTGCTAAATGTATTTTAAATTGAATCAAGTTAGACAATCTGGAATGTTGTTGTTGCTTACGTTATTTGTTTATTAGGTTTTTAGATTTAAATTTTTATAACCTGTTCTTCTGCTTTAAGTAGAGATTATAAAATTATCCCAATGGGTCTATGTCTATAACTTGATGACAATGCTGAGAAAATATGGAAGTGATCACTTTAGGGAACGCTTATATGTACAAAGCTCATGAATCACCCATGTCTGTTGGTGCCAAGTGACAAGAAATAGTGAAACCAGTAAGAGGGTGTTTTCAAACATGATTCTGAATGAACTAATAGTTGTTGCAAGAGCTTCATGAAAGCACAGATGATATATAACCATGTTCAATATAATGTTATGCCCTCCTTTTTTTTTTTTTTTTTTTTTTTTTTTTTTTTTGCGGTACACGGGCCTCTCACTGTTGTGGCCTCTCCTGTTGCAGAGCACAGGCTCAGCGGCCATGGCCCACGGGCCCAGCCGCTCCGTGGCATGTGGGATCTTCCCGGACTGGGGCACGAACCCATGTCCCCTGCATTGGCAGGCAGATTCTCAACCACTGCACCACCAGGGAAGCTCTATGCCCTCCTATTTAAACTCTACTACACTCTTCATTCACATAATAGTACTTAGCCACAGCTATCTGGGTAGAAGGAAGACAAATGGTGACTTACCTTTCACGGGTAAGGGAAGGTTATCTTGACTGAAGTGTTCAAGTCTTTTTTCCCCTATCTCCCAATCTCAGTTATGGAGTATAATATATTATCATCCTGCCATGAGGAGAATTATTAGTATGGAAGTAATATTACTCACCCCCTCTAGTTCCCTAAAACACTAAGAGCTTAACAAATATTTCATTCTCACACACTGCATATTCTTCCCAAGGGGGAAAAAGTTCATGTGAAATATGTTCTCCTATAGGGATGGAGATAGAAGGAATCTTGCAAGACACTATGCCTATTCAGTGGCAGGTCATTGCCTGCATATAGCCTAGGGAAAATGTGTGAGTGTTCAATTGAGGATCATAAGTCTTTGATGATAGAAGGTACCCCCAGGGTAATGGAGGAAGAGGCCACTCCTCTATTCAGTCAAGCCACATGAATCCAGCTTGGTACATCTTTGGGTGATTAAAGATGCATTTAAGATACTTTCATATCCATTGGGACAATGAACTATTTCCAGAACCTTAGACATTTCCACCTCCTTGTGTTATTTCCCAAGATTTTGTCATCACTAAAAGTCAAGATCTCATTGATGCTTAAGTACAATATACATTGTTATTGCTTGTCTTTATAGAGAACTACTCTCCTGCATTCCTCTCATACACATTTTTCATTGTTATGAAATCAGTCATTTCTTCCTAAATTCCCATTGTCCTTCATTCATCTCTCCTACAATGTTTATCCATTTCCACTTTGAGTTATAGGTAACTGTGTGTGTGGATTAGCTTCTGTTGGAGATAGCAGGGGTAGGACCTATTCTCAGTCAGCTTTGTGTCCTTCATAGTTGCTCTAAATATGTTATAAAGATTGAAGAAATATTGAAAGAAAAAAAAAGATGAGAGGAGAAAAGAAAAATAAAGAAAAGGAAGTAAAAGAAAAGAAAAGACCAAAAGAAGCCTCTCTCAGCATTCTTTCCTCTGGGCTTATTAGCCCAGGAAATAAGATATAGAAAAAGACAAGTATCCTAAGTCAAGCATGCTGGATTCATATTCTAATGCCATTTAATTACTAGGTGTGTGGTCTTGGACAATTTACTTAAGATTTTTGAAACGTAGTTTCTTTACTAGAGAAATGAGTTTAATAAAACCTAAATTGTGGGGTTGTTTAAAGATTATGAGATTCTGATACATTATGAATCACAGAAGACATATAGTTAGCAGGCTATGGATGGTAAGTACATTGCATTAACCCTTTCTCAATAGACCTGCTTCCTGTCAAACCAACTAATTGAGTTCATTTATTCTTTCTCTAAAGTATACCCCCTTAATAGAACGGGCTTTCCCAGCTCCCATTACTAAGAAATTAGGATTGTACCCATTTGTATTAAGGCATATATGACAAATGCAGTAAGCTTCATGATACTGGAAAACAACTTTACTGTGAATGTCACATTTAGTATGAGGGGAGCAGAATATGTCACCCCAAAATGTGCTACTTTGGCATGTGGATTATTTTGAGCTGAAGGCAATCAAGACCCTGCAGACTCAGAAAACAGCAGTGATAACAACAATAACAAACCTTTTACTTCTCCCTTAACTACCTAAAAGAATTCAGATAGGGGGCCTGGCCCAGAAAGAGAGCTATTACCAGAGATAACTTTTTTTTTTTTAATCCAAAAGACTTACCTGCATGACAAGGCAAACATATGATTATCAAACATCTGCTCTTATCTTCCTGTGAATTTTCCTCCTCCCCTTTGAAGCTCCAGGCCCCTATCCCATTCCTTAGCTCAGAATGGCATGTAAGCTTCAACTACCTGACTGTCTCTGCATCTCATATTTTTATGGAGCTCCCAAGCATATGAAATTAAATTTGTTTTTCTCCTGTTAATCTGTGTTATGTCAGTTTAATTATTAGACCAGCCAAAGGACCTAGAAGGGAAGAAGGGAGAATTTTTCTGCCCCTGCAAGTGTATGTTATCATTAGACTCTAATATGGACCCTTTTTTGGGGAAAGCAGGAAGAACATGCAGGTTGGCTCTTCAGGTTGAGTTAATTCTAAAGAATTAGTGTGATTGTTTTATAAGGATATACTGTTACCTCTTTCCCCAAAGCAAAACAATTCACTTGTCTCTCTGCCCCTGTTTTGCTTTGCCTCTTAATAGAAGCTGTGAGCAGAGTAGCCTTTCAATTTCTCAAAAAAAAAAGTAAAAAAAGAGAGAGAGAGAGAACATATTTTTCTAACTAGCTACACCAGGACACATTTCGTAGCAAATAACAAGAAATCCCAACTTCAATTGGCTTTCACAGCAAGGAAAACCATGGTCTCAAATAACAAGAAGTCCAGAGGCGGGGCAGGTTCTGTGCAAGGTAGGTCATGAATTTGGCTCTGAATATCTGTTTCACTTGGTTATTTTCCCAAGTGATAGCCTCATTCTTGGGTAGCATGGTGACTAGAGCAATTTTAGGCATCATATTTTGTCCTAATAACATCCAGGAGGTGAAGAGGTGAACATGTCTCTTTCTGTGTTTTCCAAGAAGGACTCCACAGGCCTTCTTTCAAATCTCATTGACCAGAGTCAGTTCATACGCTCACTCTAAGCCAATCTGTGACAAGGGGGAGGGGGGTGGTAGTAATAAGTATAGGCCAGTCTGGTTGTGCACCTGAGGCACATGCTGTGTGACATAAAGATGGTTACATGAAACAAAAGAGTTTTCTGGGTTTTTTTTTTTTTTTTTTTTTTTTCGGCCATGTGGCATGCAGGATGTTAGTTCCCCAACCAGGGATCAAACCCATGCCCCATGCAGTGGAAGTGCAAGTACGGAGTATTAACCACTGGACCTCCAGGGAAGTCCCAAGGGTTTTCTGTTAGAACCCAAAGTATACAAACATATGGGTCAGCCAACCAATAATGATGACTTTAGTAATGACTCTATTCTTTCTGAATATCAAAATGACTTTCTACAACTTTAAAATGGGAGTCATTATTCTTTGATGATATAATGGGAAAATGGATGTGTAGTTAATTCATAGTTTTTAGTGCATAAGCCAAACAAGGGTTGGTATAGGTTTTTCAGGAGCAAATCAGGCGTCTCGTGTTCCAAATTTTTTTTTTCCCATTTTATAAACAAATGCTGGACCAAACACTTTACCTGATAGATTGGTGATATGGAAGAAATTATTTATAAAATTAAGTAGTATTTCACTATTTAGATATATTCAAGATGTACCGTAATGGCAGTTTAAACTGTGAGTTACTTTCAGGATTTCTTTTTACCTGGAAAGACAAATGCACAAGCAGATCAGGAGTTGTTTTGTTCTTTCCTGTCTTCATTCTTTTTGTACTTGTATATGTAGTTCTCATTCAGTGTTTTAGATCTACAGGATCTGGGCACCCTCTTTATTTGAACTCATCCCCTAGAGTGGAATTCTTATGGAAGGCAGTGCCTATTTCCCGTTACAGAAGCCTAAAGAGGTCAACCAGGAAGCTAACAAAGGAACATGTGATTTGGGCTCAGCTAAGCTAAGACTCCTGCCCAGGGCTTCAGATCTGGAGGAAGAAACTGAAACACCCAGATGCAATTGAGAAATTATTCACAAGTAATAGATGTGTAGAGATTCTAACACATGAGTTGCCAGGGGCATGACCTAGGGTGTATCCTGCCGCCTTGTTTTCTTGATTCCGCCTGTTTTCTGAGTCTGGTTCACCAGACTTTTGTTGAATCTATGAGCTACCTTACATCCTTTGTTACATAAATGAGCCAGATTTTGTTTGTGTGCTTGGATGTACTTACTAATATGGCTTGCTTCAGAAATAAGAGGCTGGGGGATATTTAAAACTGGAATTTAATGTCACATGGCTGCCTCTTTCACTCCCTGAAGACTCTGAAGAATCGTGACTATTTTTGAACCACATACCCTCTGCCTGCCAGATTGGATCCAGACCATTTCTCTCCCTTTTCAGCTTTTCTCATCAAAAAGAAGTTCATAGCTAGATGGCATGTGGGTTAAGATTACGGTCCAAGAAAATGGGTATCTCAGATCAAAAACTTCTTTTAAGGCCGTTCTTGCTCTGGAAAAAAAAAAAAAAAATAAAGGAAGATAAAGAGCCACAGTTATTTTGTGGCTCCAACAATTTCAGAAGTCTCTTCTTGGCAGGAGAGACCTTTATCCTCAGGTGAACAAACCTGTCTGCTGGAGGAGAGCAAGAAGCCTACTGGCTTTGCAGAGGGCAGTAATGCTTTGGTCCTATTGAAATTCATGTGTTCTGTTTGTGAACAAAGCAACATTCTTACTAATCATACTCCTTATTATTTTACCAAGTTCTTTTACTCACAATGGATAAATATTTTACTCTTCAAAAAATAGCAATCATAAAAACATATCTTCTGTACTGGAGACCAAAAAAGAAATGTCTTTAGTCTGTGAAAATCCATTCAGTAAAAATTTATCGAGTACCACCTGTATGTCATCTCCTGTGCTACGTGCTCTTCATAAGCATGCTGCTGTTGGGGGCAGCAAGAAACTCTGATTTGTAGCACTTGCCAATTTCCATGGTGTAAATACGGTACTCGCACCACCAGAGCTGATTCTGAGCTGCCAACCTTGACTTGCCTGAACATAGAATTGGGAAGAGATATGCACAATCTCTAGCACACTAATAGAGCTCCAGAGTTCCAGAGTTTGAGAGAATAAAAGAGAGTAAAAGTCAGCAAAGGGAATATTTCAAAAAGGAAACAGTTTTTCTGGGCAGGTTAAGAGTAGGCAAAGCATTAGCCATGAGAGGAGCAGGTGAACAAAATGATGTAGCTAGCAGAGGGTGGTGAATATTCAGAAATGGCAGGGACAGAAGGTGGGTGAAAGGGAGCAGAGACGAGTGACGCAAGGAAACTGGGAAGGGCCTATGTTGGGAAAATGGGTGTGACATGTATGGCAGGAAGAGGCACATCAAGGTCAAGGAGAAAGGTGCCGAGTCAGTGTTCAACGTCGGGAGCCCCATGAGCATTAGAGTGTGCGTGGACATCACCACGTGAAAAGTCACAGATCACATTTCTTGGGAAGCACATTAGGGAGACCGGGAATTACACTTTCCAAAGGTCTTCCCGCCAGCATTTGGCGGTTAGTGAATTCGGCATCTCTGGGCTCACATCAGGTTAAGTCTATATTGTGTCTAAGAGAGGTGCCAGCACTCAGGTGCAAGGTCCACGTGTGTATCTTTGAGCATGTGTTATAACTTCAGGATGTGGATATTGCCAGAGGGATTTCCCTGGAGAAAAATAACTCTGAATTATCTACGTCCCTTAGCCATTTTGGACCTAGCCAGGCAGACAGTCCAGCTGCAATGCCAGGCCAGTAATTGTGTGGGTCCAGAATCTCCAGACAGCAGACATTCATCAATGAGGTGCATTCTGAGGCACAGAACTCCCTGAACAGGGAAGAAAATGTGCTTCTAGCATGCATTATCCCCTCTGTTACAGGGACTCATCTTCACTGAGGTAGAGCAGGATAATGATGATGATCTTATGTTTGCTGTGGAGCCCAAGGCACATGAGGAAGCGTTCAGCCTCTCCTTTGTTTTCTCTGCTCGACTGTGCGGAGGACATCCAACAGCTTCAAGACACATTGTATGTTTACTACCTCTTTTCTCTTCCCTCCTACTCCCCTGCGGCACTGATGTTGGGCTGCCTCCCTCCATTGTATAATCGTAAAGTTGGATGCTGTCTTTGAATCAATATTTCTTTACGGCTTCCTTGGAAGGGAACTTACTCCATCTGCCATGGCCTTAGGGGATCTCAGGTGGGAACTAAGGCCCAAGGAAAGAGTCTTTGCCCAGGTTCAAAAATCAGAGTCAAGCTCATTTATCGTTTTCAACTGCTTTGACCCTAAAGGGTCTTGACACCATACAGAGCATAGAGGGATTTTATGGAGGTGACTGGCTGAGGGCCCAGGTAAAAGCAGAGTAGCAGCTCATAACAGAAGCAGGTGTCTGAAAAATTGAGCTGTCTTTCTTTGCAGGCATCATACCTATTTTTAAGCACAGACTGAAAACACAAACAATGCAGCAAATCTGTTTGATGCCCACTTGTTGCTGACAGCTGTATTGCTCCCAGCACCCTAGGGTCCTGTTTTTATTCCCCAGTGGAAGAGGACCTTAGTATCCTACTCCACATCTCAGCTTTTTCAATAGCAAAGGTGTTTTTTTTTGGGGGGGGGGTGGCAGAACCATGTTACCCTGCAGCTAGTTCCTGGACCCCAAACTATACTGATACTGGGAGGTGATCATGGCTGGAGAACTCCCTCCTCTTGTCCTGGTGTCGTTGAAGGAAAGACCACTTGACCCCCTGTAATAACACTTCCATCTCCCCAGCTGTACTGGCTCATCCTTGGACAGAGGTTCTTCTTACACAAAAGCTCTGGGATAACTCCGTTCCCTCACCTGGGAGGGTTCATTGCGGTCATGAATGAGATCTGTGTCTTGTCCTCCTGTACCGAGTCCCTCTCAGCTGCTTCCTCAGGACCACATGCTACTTCTGTCATGGCACCACATGGCTCTGAAGTTCTCACTGTACATGTCTGTCTCTTTCTTGTGGGCAAGGAGTGTTACCCATTCATCTCTGTACATCTATCATGAGCACAGGGTACGGCAGACATTAAGATATTTAATAAGTGGCTGTATTTCATTGCTTTGAACTAGATAGGAAAAAATTCATATTAGATTAAGGCTCTACCTTGCAATATCCTCCAATCTAGTCCTTCAGTCCCGGGTCTGGAGGGGCAGTAATGGATTAAAGGCACAACCCGCCTATCAAGGCCTAACTAATAACAATCCCCAACCAAATCAGTATCTATTTCCTGACACTTGATTTCCCTGTTTCCTGGATAGCCTCCTCTTTGGCTGTTGCGAGATTTTCTCCAGTCATGAGTCCCACACGCACACCCCATGGAAACTTCGGTTCCTGACACACAGCCTTATCTAGCTGTTTGCATCATTAACCCAACCCAAGAGTAACTGGGGAAAGCTGGATTCTGAGACCAAATATAGAAAGGAAAATGTGGGTGTTTATTTGGCTTCTTTTTGTCATTTCTAGTTCAGTTAAGCATCCTGCCTTACTGGGGCTTTACAAAGCTCTATCTACCTCATCCTTCTCTTATGTGGTATAATTAGGAAATTGACTTCAGAGCTTCCCCAAGTGCTTTGAGGCAGTGTCATGCAGAGGAGAGAAAAGTCTTTGCACATGGAAGACCTAAAGGCTTTTGAATGTTGGCTTCATCCTTCCCACAACCAGCTGAGCAATTGAACAAGTCATTTAACTCCCTGGGCCTCAGTTTTTTCATTTTTTATTTTCAAGTAGTTGCATTAGATTATTCTTATGATACTGTATAGTTCCAGATTCTGTAAACCTTTGATTCTAGTTCTTCTTCTAAAACCATCAGTGCACTTAATTAGGTTATTTGGGTTTAAATGAACTCATTTTAACCCATGTGTGCAAATGTGTTAGTGCTGATAATTGTCTCCTTTGAAGACTATGAAGCTAATATCTTCTCTAAGCCAAAGATATTGGTATTTTATTTCCTCAAGCACAGATTTATTAGGTGTTCCACTAAGATACAACATGATCACCCATGCCCTAAACCAGCAATTATTATGGTCTATAAAAGAGAATTGAGCAATCCAAGGCAGCGGCCAAATGGAAGAAAAGCCAGAACTTCTCTACACCCTTTGTAAAGTGCTTGCTTACATGCCAGTGTCTGGAGTTGCTCTTTTCACTGGGCTCTGGATCTCAGGCGGTATTTTTAATTCCCAGAGTTAAAGCCAGCTGAGTTTGAAATCTGTTGCAACAAGTCACCAGAGGGACTATATATCTCTCTCTTTCAGAGGAAGCCAAGCACAGCAGTTCAATTAAACTAGCACTAAGTCCTGCACTCCAAAGACTGAAGGACCTGAGGGAAAGGCATCAAGGGGAGAGTTATATGCTCCTGTTCACCCTTCTTGGCTAGAAAAATCATAGTGTTTGTGACCAGAAAATTGAAATGGAATGAGATCCAAGATGGCAGCCACCGACTTCTTTTCTATTAACCTTCAGGCTAGAGTGCTCTGCAGAAGGAAGGGTGACCAAGATGAATTACCTCTTGGATTTCCACGCATTGTTTCACTAACGTAAGAAGGCTATCTGAGAAGTTTGTGATTCCCACCAAAAAATGCTTAAGATTATAAAATCGTTAGAAAGGAGGCTTTTAGACCAGCTAAGCAAACCAGGTATCTGAAAAAAACCAAAAAATCTGCTTCTAGGGTTTCAGAATAAACGAGAGATGAAATGGTAGAACTGCTATGATAATTATTGGCTCTTGAATTAACAGTAATAATTACCGTAGCAAATTGCTGTGTAACTGTTCACTGAACAAGTTCATAATCCAATCCTACATTGTTGTTTTTATTTCTTCCTTTGAGCCAGTTTCTCTCTACTTTTATGTCTTAAGGCTAAAGCTTCTTGCTTTAGAATAATTCTTTCTTTAATCCCTGCTCACCTAAGCCCTTGTTGTGCATAATGAGAGTAAAATGGTTGAAGGAAAGTATTTAATGAATGTCAATCCTGTGTCCTGCTCAAAAGAATCCTGAACATCTGATCCAGACAGATCTGTCTGCACACTGCTGTGGGGTATCTGGTCTTCGAGAATTAAAGAATGTATTGTGATCTCTAGGTCACACTGTAGACTTGTATGAGCCCAGAGAAGGTAGCTGACATGGAGCATAGCTGTTTCACTTCACTTTGTGTAAAGGACTACGTGGCCTTGTTCTCAGCTCAAGCTACAACCTCCAGTTAGAAGATTTTTTTCCCTAATGTAAAAGTGGAATCATTGACTTTACTCTCCCCTGGACCCTTTCTGATTTCCTATGTTCTTACAGGAATCATTCCTTTGGCTCCAATATATGGCACCATTTCCCCCAAAGGCATCAAAGCTTGCTTTTAAAAATTGTTACTGCATTTTATTTGTAGCTGTTGTCATTGCTGTTTGGAGCATGCATCTTTGGGTTACTTGTTCAATCATCTGATTATTCAATAGGAATCACCAAGCTTAAACTGGGCTCCCAGTTCTGTGCTCAAGAAGGACCTTAAAATAAGTCTGTACGGTATTACAACCCAGAATGAACAAAAAGACATAGGGTTCAAATTGACAATTGCTAAGTGAAATAGCAAAATCTCAAATGTGGGAGGAATTTCTGTAGGTTGAGATGGTGAGAAGAAACATGAAAATGAAGTGAGATTTGAGTTTCTCAGTAATTTGTCATGGCATAATAGATGAGTAGATGGAAGAGTACACAAAAAAATGCTACCTTACATTAAAAAAGACAAGAACTGGGAGAATTTTTATAAGAAACATACTTCAATGTTACTGATGGTACATGAGTGACAGTAAATTTGAAGTGGGAAGAGGACTGTGTGTATGGTTGGAAGTGCAAATATTTAAAGAGGCATATAGCGTAGTGCTTGACACACTCAGTAAATAGCTGTTGAATGAGTTAATGTATCAGGTAGAACTGTCGACTGGTTAAATGCATGGATTTTGGAATGAGAGAGGTTATACTTTGAAGTTTTTCTCTGCTACTGATGGGAACTTGAGCAGTTTACCCAACCTCTGAGATTCAACTTTCTCATGAGTAGAATGGGTGTAGTTATTGAAGTTATAGCAAGTAGGCATTTTGTGAGGTAGAAATGAGTTAAGGTATATAAAATGCTTGGCAAGTTGCTTGGACATTGTAAACACCAAATAAATATAAATTATTACTACTATAAATTATCATTACTATTATACATTTGCAAAGATTTGTGTGTGTATGTTGGGGAATATATAGACAAGTTTGGAGAGAGAAGTACATAAACAGAATATTATGGAAATGAGTATGTGTAGATGGGGTGTTAATTAAGTGCATCATGGTAGTAGTACCAGTTGGTCGATGAGAAAAAAAGAGCTGACACCTCTTCACATTGAAAAGCTGAGGAGTCCTTCACTTAGCAGGGGGCACTGGCTTGGGAGAAGGATTCCTTGATATTAGACTACAATAACAGCACCAGACTTAGGCTTCCCAATGTCCTGACTACCTCTTTTGCCAACAATTAATATCATAGAGCCAACTTTACTGAACTCACCCAGGTAGTTGTTCGCAGGTGATGGGATCACGAATTAGGACATTATTTGTCTCAAAGCCATTTCAATTTCTCAAATGTGTCAGAAAGATTAAGAGTCATCCTGACAAATGTCATTTTACCCATATTTGCTAGATAACCTTAGATTTACAGGTCCTTTAGACAGCTGTAAACTTCCTGTACTGTAATTCTATACAAGTTTCTTATCTTTTTAACACAAGAAAACATTCAAATGAAAATTAATTTAGGGAAATTGCAAGTCTTTTTTCTGTGTTCACCTGTTTGTAAATGATAAGGGCTATAAACAACAGTTTCAATCATTCGGTCCTTTGCCCACAGGAGCAGCAGTTTATGATCCCAGCCACCATATCATACCCACATGAGCTGATCCTCCATTTCAAGCCAACACTCACTTTCTGTGATGAAATGCAAGGGCTCATCCCAATTTAATACATGGCTTCCTTCGTATGGAACATGTGAACCAGAATATCTGCTAGAGACCTGGGCTGTGAGGGTTCCTCTCCACACCAGCCTACAAGGGAGGAAATTAAACAGTGAAAGAAGTTTCAATTATTTTTATTTGTTAAAAGGATTTAAGTCTTGTGATTTTAAAAAAATTTTTGGAATCTCATTTCATAGAATAGTTATTGCTAGAGGAATATGAGACAAAGAGGACAGTGGGCAAAGGAACCAAGAAAAATAGTACCAAAAGGATTCATTAAAGTCTAAGACAGATCGAACTTGAATGATGAAAGCAAAATATAAGTTAGGATGGTCATCATTTCGACAGTAACAGTGTTTTAAAGGACAAAAGGTAACTTTGTTTATCAAAATCAGGACTCAAATTAATCACTATTTTACTAATGTACCCATCCAAGCTCCCACACATCAAATTTTCAATGAAGGCTGGAAAACTCTGGGAGCAGTGGCTGGGTATTAACTCATTTCTTCCATCTTTTATCTTCTCTGGCCTGGGACCCTTAGAGCAGGTGCTGTGGTAGTTCTTGTGCCCTGCCCATGGTGGCTCAGCCATCTCTGCTGCTTCCTTCAGTTATGACAGACCTGGCTGGTCTCTATATGGACCTTTTCCACTGAATTATATAGCACTTAATTTTGAGCTTAGGGAAAGAATGACATGTTAAAATGAGTTTATTTTTTAAAGTAATGGCATAGACCAGTTTCACATAGAACACTGAGACAAATCCACAAACACTTTCTGAGCTCAGAAGTAGTTGTCCTACCTTCTGGACTTACAAGAGATATCCATTGATTAAATTTACCACTGATGTAAATGGCCATTCCCGTTTCCCTACTAAAGTTCTCTAAATCAGAATGTCTGTCCTTGGAAAAAAAATAATTTCACTAGAGTTATGAGTCTTCCAATTTTATTTTTAACATCTGAAAAAAATGAATATAATTACCAAAAGTATTATATTATCAAAAAAAGGAGAAAAAAATCTCAATAGATGCAGAAAAAAGCATTTGAAAGAGTTCAACATCCCCATTCATGATAAAAATTTTGAGCATGACAGAAATAGAAGGGGGATTTCTTGACCTTATAAAAAGGCATCTACCAAAAACCTACAGCTAACGTAATATATAATATGAAAGAGTGAATGCTTTTCCCCTAATATCGGTATCAAGGTAAGAATTTCCTTTTTCACTAATCCTTTCAACATTGTACTGGAAGACCTAGCCAGTGCAATAAAGAAAGAAAAATAAAAGACATACACATAATAAAAGAAGAAATAAAACTGTATCTATTCATAGAAGACATAACTGTCTTCATAGAAAGTTTCAAAGAATCTATAAAAGACCCTTCTAGAATGAATACATGAGTTTTCCAAGGTTGCAACATACAAATAACATATAAAATCAGTTTTTTAAATATTCTAACAATGGGCAATTGGAACTTAAAATTTTTTAAAAATATACCATTTACAATAACACCAAAATAAGTGAAATAAATATAAATCTAACAAAACATGTGCCAGGTCTATATGCTGAAAACCACACAACAATGATGAAAGAAATCAAAGAATATAAGTTTTGACTAGTTGGGTAGCTTTGGGTAAAGTCACTGACTATTTCTTGACCTCAAAAACCAAAACTATCAAAGTCCCTTGCAGTTCTATGCCTGTGCGCTGCTTTTGTGCAACTTCAGTAAAAGCTGATAATGATACTTAAGGTTTATTGTTACTTACTATACAGCAGGCACTATGCTTAGCTGTTAACATGCAATATCTAATTCCATAATCACAATAACTCTATGATGTTGATATTATTATTAGCCCCAAATTACAAATTAAGAAACTGAGGCTAAAGGAGATTATATAATGGGCCAAAAATCGCACAGTTCGTTTCAGAACTAGGAATTGCTTCCATATGTTTCCGGCTTTATGGGCCAAGTTCTCATTGCACCCTATTTATGTGGTGAGGCAGGCTGGCAGGAGATGGAATAGGGCCCTTTTAAAACAGGAGCAGATGGAAGTGTGCCTTCTGCCACCTCAGGAATCACTGGGCTTATGGTTAATTAGCATTTTCGTATTTGCACTCTGGTTTGGGGATCGCCATCAGCTTCTATATGCTGCCATTTTCAGAGCATATACCAGAGGACCTTACTCTCAGGAGGAGTTGTTACGGTTTTTATATGTGCCCCTTTCGTATGATCTTCATGTTCTCTCCTCTATACGTCTTGACTTGCCAGTTTTTCCACATTCTCCAAATTTGCCTTTCTTGTAGGCCTTTAGGGTTGAAAGGAGCTTGAGTGTATCTCTCCTCTCAGCAACTAATCCGAAGTCTGGAATGGGGGCACTGAGCCTGCCGCTGGGATCAGAATCGCCTGGATGGCCAGCCATCCTTTCTCCCTGTCCACCCCAAGATTGTGCAAAGTCCCGTGTAGTTGTGTGAGCCTGCTCTGCAGTAAATATAGCCCAGCTGATGCTCCTAACCCCTGTATTTATTGTCAACGATTGGTGTTTGCAGCCGACTTCCTAATCTTGAAATGCAAAGTGCGATATAGCTAGAAACTGACAAGTGAAGATTTTTATCCACTTGCCGGGTCTGGTGTGATAGCACAAGCAGTGCGTTTTATACTTAAAACACAAGCTGGTTTTATATAAAAATGCATGCGAGTCAAAAGCTCAGACCTAGGGAAGCTAGTTGATGAATGCATCCTGGTAGGCAATTAAGAAAGTGACAAGATAATGCAGGGAAATTATATTTCTCTCGTTTTGCACAAGATTCAGTGTCGTTCCCTTCTAATATATCAGCTACTTCTATCCTCATGCCACATTGGAATTTTCCTTCTTGAAATTTATGGGTGCACATTGGCTATGTATCATTGCTCTTATTTAATTTCATGGCAAACACCAGCACATCCACACTCCCTTCTAAGGTGCATCTTGCTGCAAACAACAAATCGAAGAAACATATGCCTTCTCTTGAAGGATGAGGCAGGGGATAAACATTGTTCCAAGAGAAGTGTGGTAGATGTCTCCAGATCCCTCTCTCTGGAGCACACACGGAGGACACACAGCCCACCAGGGCTCCCTGGGCTAATAAGGAGTCCACTGAAACTCTGACCATTGGATGGTTGCTCAAAAAATGATTTCTCTAGTTATGCGAATACACACCAAATTCCCCGGAGACTAGATATGGCCTGGAAATTCAGCTACCTTTCAACTGCAACATATGTTTGCCTCTTTACAAATACCTTCCAAATTCCCTATTCTGCAGGCTCTCGTGAGACCCAGATTTTAGAGTTGGTCTCAATGCTTTTGCAGTGTCTGTACAGTCAATTTCCCGACAGTTTCCAATCAGTCATACCTGAGCTGAGAGGAGATTTCACTTATAAGTAGGAAATGGGAACAGGGACAGGGGAAACTGTCCCCTAGGGCACAGGGGACACCACTGTTCTTGCACTTAATGGTGATGTTCAAAATATTTAAGAGTGTGTATGGCACAGGGCCAGTCCACAGGACAGACACTGGTCTTAGTGTTGGAAAGAGGCCCTGAAAGTCCACTCTGGGGAGGTCTGTAAGATCCTTGAGGGGGAGCTGGGGTGGGGAGTGGGTGGGGGGGCGGCGGGGCTTGGACAGTGGTTATTTACACACCAGGAGGAAAGATTTCTCATATTTTAACCATCACTGTGGGTGCATACCACCTGAGTTTCAGTCCAGCTTGTACAGAAGGGAAGCCTCAGGGTCTATATTTGAGAAGGTGAGGCTCAAAAGAGCAGCAGGGACAGCTGTTGCTCTTATATTTGGCCCTTGGCAGGGAGAGCTTTGGCTGATTCACATGAACGCAGCTTTACTCTTCACCACACCTCTGTCACCCCTGGGTGTTGTTAGGACCCTCCTCTCCCTTTTCTCAATTGCAAGAAGTTATAGCCTTCCATGGGTCAGTCCTAGCGGAGGGAGCCAGGACCAGAGTCAGCTCAGAGATGCTAAAGTAGTGTCAGGAAATAAGTATACATGAAATAAGTATATTCTTCAGCCCTCAGTGTGGGGTTCAGTGGCCTCCTGGTCCGCCGCATCCTTCCTGTCACCCCCTGCAAACCAACCTGGTCTTTATGATTTCACTCCCTGCAGGTTGTTGCGTTTTCTTTCTGGGTCTGGAATCTGTTCTCATTCCAGCTGCTCTACAGGGGTCCTGACCCTATGAGAAAGGGCCCTTGCTGGCCTCACCCCAGCAATTCTTAGATCTTAACAATTACAAAATGAGGTTATACATATACTGATTAAGCCATATGGTTGAAATCCTAGTTCCAGTCCTTTCTAGCTGGCTCTCCTCAGGCAAGTTACTATTTTTCTTCTTTTTATAAACCATACCACTTCAATTCCAAAATGCAGCTGTGATTTGGGAAACAGTGTTTTGTTTTCAGCATGTACCTATGATAGTCACACATCAGTAATTATTCCCTGGAAATCAACCCCTCCAAGCTAGTTATGGTGGAAAAAAATAATTTATGTACCTTGTTCCCTTAAATGTTCATCTATCTGTTAAAAGATGTTTGTCTTCCAAGATTCAGTCCCAGCATCATCTCCTTTGGGAGTCTCCCTGCCAGCAATTCGTCCTCTCCACTTCTGCCACACAAGACATGCCTCCTATGCCTCCCCAAGCTTTAACCTGTCTCCATACTCTTTACATAGGCAACTTCTTTGCTAGGTTGTGAAGTCCTTTGAGATCAGAGACCGTGTCTTTTCTAATCTCGGTTTTCCGAACACCCCATGTCATGGCTGGCGTGCAATACCTACGAGAATGAATGAATAAAAGAAAACACATAATAAATAATTTTTAAAATTTTCTGTGTGATCTTCATATGAATCTTTTCAACAGAGCAGAAATTAGCTTCACATGGTGAAAGAACTAGGGCCCAGGTAGGCGAAATGATTTGCTTAGCTGGAATAAAAGGGAAAAACATCAGTAAGATTGTGGGCTAGAACCCAAGTCTCGGGGTGTCTCCCACCTTCCAGTCCTGTATTCTTTCAATTATATTTTGTTACTAGATAAGTTGCCTGAAATTTGTGTTTTCTGCTGCAATAATACTTCACTGATCTGCAGTATTATCTTGAGCCAGATATAGGTCCTTGATGTCATGAAGTGGTAATTATTGCAACAGAGGAAAAAAGAAGTGCACTGTGTTTTTGGAGGCTTGCTCCCTGTTATTAATTCAGCTGTTGAAGGTTGTGACACTTGTCATCTGAAAGATAATTTTCCTCAGATTTAATAATCGCAGTTAAGTCTCAGATTTGATTTTAATTTCAGACCTTGATGTCATGAAGTATTAATTATCTCCATTACCTACTGGTAATATTCCTGCAAACATGCACATGTTTGATTGGCAGGAATTTTTATTAATTTACAAGGATGAACTCAATTAGAAAAACTCAGTTACTGGCACAATTCCACTTACATACCTGCTATTTTGAATGGAGCAAAATCCTAGCCAACTCACAATTCCGAGTATAGAGGGTCAAAGCGTGTAAGTAGGATTGCCAACTCTGGCAGAGCTTGATTGACAAGTATTTCATTGTCTGATCTAGCTGAGTTTGCTTTAAAATGAGTGAGAGAAACCTTTGGGACTAATTAAGATTCTTATAGTAGAGTAATGAGAGAGGTTTTCCATGTCAACTTGGCTTTTTTCTCCCCCTGCACCACCATGCCTAGGGTTTTTCTTGGGACTGGCACAGTCACGCCCCATTTAAGGAACTACTTTTGTTTCCACGGTGCTTTAATCACACAGAATAAAAAAAAAAAATCCTGATGAATGCTAATATTTTATGTTAAGTGAATCGGTTACTTTCAGCTACGCACCATACAGCCTAGCAGAAAGGAAAAACTACATCAGTGACATGTCGTTCCATCACTTGACAGGGTAGGAACCTTGGGATTTGAGGAAGCCAACCCTGCTTATCCCCTGCCCTGTGTCACTTACAAGAGTGTAACATAGTTTGACTTGGATAAATTCCTTCCGATGAAATGAATATTTATGATATTAAGGAAAAGTGATTTAGCTTGAGCTGGATTCTCCAACACAAGAATATGGTAGGAATAGTTTCTTGACCCTCCTACCAAAGCATATCTTTGCCAAATGACTTTGTAAGAACTGCATTCTGTTTCCACATCAGCAGAGAAGACTCTATGTTTAGTCTTGGGGAATAACAATGCAGAATAATAAAACAAAGAAATTCCAACAATGCCTTTTACTTACATAGTCGTTCCCTAAGGAGTGTAGCTGCATGGTATGCTTACCCATAACCAAGCAATACAACCTGAGATAGTGTTCAGGAAAAAAAAAAAAAATTAGTAATTCAGTCCTGCTCAATCAACTATAGGGCAAACTGGAATTAGGGGGATAAAGTCCAGCTGGAGTAAAAATGCTGTCAAAGAGAATCCCAAATCAATTTAAAGGAATGAACGATGGTTGTTTGTGAGTTGGAACTAAGGCAAACAACATATTTTTACTTTAAATATTTGCCTTCAGAATTACTTTAGTCTCAGCTATGATGAAAGGATCCACATCCTTTTTGTCCAAAGCTAACTGTATAGGCTTTCTGAAAAATAATACCTGCTCCTAGAGTCCTTTTCAAGCACCTTTTAAGATATTTAAAAGGGAGCTGCTGGAAGCATGGTCCCTGGCCCCTGAACACAGCCTCGCTCTTCTCCACTCCTTCCTTATCTCTGTCTGCTTGCTCTCCTGGCCAGACTGCTGCTCAGGCCTCTCCGATACTGGTCAAGAGCTACCTTCGACTTGGTGGTCATCCCACCAAAAGACCATGTTCAGGGCCTGATATATGCTTCCCTAAGATCTTGCAATAGTCGATCAGTACTCAGGTAATCAAATTTGGTTTAACACTTTGCATCTATCTTTGCCCTTCGATTTCGTATTGGCAATATCCCATCCTTAGCCCGTATATGATCCTCTGGAGCAGTACTGTAGGACAGAAATAGAATGTGAGCCATGTATGTAATTTTAAACTTTCTAGTAGCCATATTAAAAAAAATGAAAAGAAGCAAGTGAAATTAATTTTAATAATGTGCTATACTTAAAATATCTAAAAATATTATCATTTTACCATATAATCCTATACAAATTAGTATGGTATTTTACATTTTATTTCTGTACAAAGTCTTAAGAAATCCAACGTGTATTTTACACTTATGGCACATCTCAATTCAGACTAGCCACGTTTCATGTACTCAATAGCCACATGTGGTTCCTGGCTACTTTATTGAACAGCACAACTTTAGAACAATGGTTATCAAACTCGGTCCCTGGACTAGCAGCATCAGAATCACTTGGGAGTATTTTATAAGTACTTGTTATTGGTCCTTAGCCCAGGCCCACTGGATAAGAAACTTTGGAGGTGGGGACCTGCAATCTGTGTTTTTACAAGACTCCCAGGGAATTCTGATTACTTGTGAAAATTGGAAAACAACTGCTGTAAAAATTCAGGAAAAACCATTGTGTGTAGAGTGCTTAGGAAAAAAATTTATGCAGGGGCTTCCCTGGTGGCGCAGTGGTTGAGAGTCTGCCAGTGCGGGGGACACGAGTTCGTGCCCCGGTCCGGGAAGATCCCACATGCCGCGGAGCGGCTGGGCCTGTGGGCCGTGGCTGCTGGTCCTGTGCGTCCGGGGCCTGTGCTCCGCAACGGGAGAGGCCACAACAGTGAGAGGCCCACGTACCGCAAAAAAAAAATTTATGCAGAGAAATCATCTCCATACCATAATGCCTCACTGTATATATATTTCACTAAAACAAGTCAATAATGGAGGTTGTTCATAGTTTACAGAAAAACGAATGGAATTAATGATAGCATTTTTTCATTTTAATGCTCTTCCACCCATAATTTTTTAAACATTGGTGCTTACAGCATCGGTCTCTATTTTGAGTAAGAATTAAGTCCAGTTCAAGGGCAAAGAACATCTTGGGCATTTGTGAAGTGAATGAAATCAGACTGGGCAGGGCCACATGTGGAAGGATGGGCATGCCAGGCAGAAGCTTTCGGAATTTGTCCTGCACAGAGAATGTGGTACTATTTCCATTCTAGTCAGTGGTTTCTTGCTCTCTGCCTGACACTAGCTTCCTCGAAGGGGCAGATTCTCTCCTGGGAATTGCAAATAGTTTTGTTTACTTTAGGATAATTGCTTATTCTGAATAATATATACTGTGCATAAGTAATGAGGGGAGGCCCAGTGAGCAGGCATGGCTTTCTCCAGTTGGCTCCCATTTCGGCACCAGGAGAGCGATTCCGGGGTGGACAAGGCCACCAACCCCACAGAAGTCCTTTTAATCCCCGAATTAGCACATTAGCATTTGCGGCCACAGTCTCTGCTGGGCTTGGGAATGGCAGGCTTCAACCTGCTGCCTTGTTTACTAAATGGAATCAGCAGATAATTTCACGGTTGTATAGACAGCATGAAAATCCAGCTCAAGATTCATAAATCCTGCTTTAAATTTGGGCAGCTTACACACAGGCTGCCCTCTCAGCCCCGTGCAATTGGAAGCTACAGAATCACCCCAGGAATGGAAGGTGGATCTTGGGGAAGAGAGGTGCATGCCTAGTCTCCCCATGAGCGCAGGGGAGGATGTAGAGGGGCTTTGCACAGGCTGAGTGGGAAGAGAGGCATTAATCATAATCCGTAGTCGCTAAGTGGAAGAAATGCAAATCAGACGGTGAAAAACTTCTCCAGTCTGAGAACCAGGGTCACTGAGTCCTTACTGCCTCAGGCCAAGAGGAAGCTAGGTTCACCCTCCTCCTCCACATTTATTTACACTTCGGTATTCTTGATTAAAATACTCATAGTTCAAATTAGTTCGATTTTTAACTGAAAGCACTGAATTTGGGAAGGAAAGAGGAGTAGGAGGGACCAATTGGAAGAAATATATGAGAAGGAAGAAATCTAATGCTGATTGAGCTCCTGAAGTGTGGGAGGCTCCCTTAACTCTGTTTTGGGTCTTTGACTCTCCTCAGTTTTCAGTATACAGGATGTTTCATGCATGCCTAAAAACGATAATTCCATTAAAAGCCTCCTAGACCACATGAAACACACCCAGAGAGAGAATCACAGACACATACCCCTAAAAAAAAATGAAGCTCTATATCTTGAATCTATATTAATATGTTAGGCAAAATTTCCCAGTAATTTTCCTGGACTGAATGGAATTATTTATTAAGCCAATATGGGTCAGTTTTGCTGGAGAATTTCTTAAATGACTGTGGACTGAGTGGCCACAGAAGGGTCATCCTCACCCAGCAGTGTCTGGGGCTCTGCTCTATTCTGTGTGTTCATTCTTCTTAGGAAAGCACAACCACTAAACTCTACAATCTAATCAGCCTAACAACCAAGGTCCAGGAATTGGGAAGAACTTTTGTTAGAAAAAAAAACAAAAAATGGGGAATTGGTGGGTTTGATCAATTTTGAAAGTGAATATAGAGGGTGTCAAGAATTAACAGATTGTCATCATAGCCTTACCTTGGCAAAATCTCATGAGCTCTGATATTGCCTCTGGACACGGTGGACAGACCACTGATTGGGAGAAGTTTTTTTTCTTTCCTTTTGGCTATTTTGTATTTATTCAGAATAGTCAAAGAAGCAATATTCAAAGTTTGGAGTGAATGTACTCATGAGTATTTGCCTGATGCTGCTTAATCTAGGACTACACATCTACATGTATTAATTTCTTGATTATGTAGTTTTGAAGATGGTGTTTTGTGTATGGAACTAAGTCCAGATTCATCTACAGCTTCTTTGGTGAGAACCTTAAGAAGATTAAGATGGGTTTTTTGTTTGTTTGTTTTTTTGATTAAGATCGTTTTTAAAATGACTTATACATATGAGTATGTATGTATTAGTCTTTTCAGGCTACCATAACAAAATATCACAGACTGGATGGCTTAAATAACATGAATTTATTTCCTCACAGTTCTGGAGGCAGAGAGTTTGAGATCAGGATGCCACCATGGTCGGCTTCTGATGAGAGCTCTATGCCTGGCTTATAGAGGGCCCCTTCTCGCTGTGTCCTCACGTGGTCTTTCTTCTGTTCATGTGTGCTGGGAGAGAGCATCCTCTGGTGTATTTTCTTATAAGGATGCTAATCCTATAGGATCAGGCCACCCTTATGCCCCATTTAACCTTAATTACTTCTTTATTTCAATTAAAAATGTTTAGAGTTTTATACAAATTTTTAAATAACAATTGCCCACATTTAAGGAGTACAACATGATATTTTGGTGTACAGCAATAACTATCATTAACAATACTGTGTTATATACCAGAAATTTGTTAGGGGAGTAGATTCCAAGTTTTCTTACCACACACACACACACACACACACACACACACACACACAATGGTGACCTTAATTACTTCTTTAGAGACCCCATCTCCAAATACAGCCACACTCTGGGTTACATCTTCAACACATGAATTGGGGCTGGGGGACACAAACAGTTCATAATAGAGTATATCCAAGTGTTGAGCTGCGGGAAGATTTTAAGGTAGCATTATTCCACCGAATGAGGATCATAAACATTCATCTAGTGCCAGTTTCACAAATCTGAGTGATGTAGTGTAAGGACATGAGATCTGCTAACTATGGGAAGTGATTTCCAGTGGAAGGTGCCTCCATCTGACCACAGAGAAGAGGCTGCGCCAGACTGGATTTCAGAGTTTCTATCCACTCTGTCTTGGGATCACGTCTTATTGATCATGTAAACCTTTTGAGGAGAAACATCATTCTGTCCTAGCAAGTCTGAAAAATCTAATCATCAGGGAATGGATTAAAGCCAACAGATGAAAATTAAAAGAAAGCACCATCATTCTTATAGATTCTTGGATAAATTACAAAATTCAGTTTAGAAGGACTCAAGGGCTGATTGTCATATGCCTAATGGGTACTGAACACTCATCTTTGTGGTAGGGGAGCCTTCACCTTGACTACAAGGGACAGAGTGAATCACATATGTCCAAATGGGGTTTCCCACTTCACAGGCGATACATTTGTCTGCATTCATCTGCCTGGATTAGAACAAGTGATGTGTCTCATTTACACAGCAGTGGGAAGCAGTGAGGGTCTCTACAGAAGATTGGAGTTACTGCCCAGTTCTGAGTGCAATAGATAAGAAAGAGATGTGGCTAGTGATGAGAAATGATGAATTCTAGGAGAAAGAAAAAATACATTTATTTGGAAGATGGTTTGGAAGATGCAGAAAGGTTAGTTTAAACATCTGAGTTAATGTACTGTAAACTATTAAACTATTTCCTAAACAAAGGGAGTACATAAATGGCACATTGATTGTTTTTGGTTGGTACAATGTGTGCTTTGGGTTACAGCTTGTTTGTAACTGAAAGCAAACGGTAGCTGTGTGATGGATTTGCCTATGTGTGAAATGGATCTTCAACAAGGGAATCACAAAACGTTTACACTTCTAGACATGAGCGCACTCCCAACACAGCACAGTCTGCCTTTCCAATTTCATCCAACTGCGATGGAAGGAAGAAAAAATTCCATAACATCAATGTGCACTTAATTGTCAGAGGGAAATAAAATTACAAAGTTTAGTAATACCATAAAAATTTGTGCTGTTATGCAAGAGCCTAAAATTACATGCTCTCTAAAGGAAAATCATTATACTACAGGGACTCACAAAAGCTTTCCAAACAGAGCTGCATAATCTCACAGTTAAGAGCAGTTACTTCTGGTTGAAAGAGACTAAAAACAAACAGAAAAAGCAGTCGCTGTCAGGTTGTAAGGGTGGATGAATTCAAGGTGACTTGGGGTCGTTCTGCTGTTTGGAGCCCATGGAGTTAAGGGTTCAAAGGTAAGAATAATTCATTTTAAGTATAAACTTAAACTGTGTCCTCTTATTTGATTTGAACTCCAATTAGCACATTCTTTTACATTCTAATAGGTGGTTCAATCTTCTGTTTAAGACGAAAAGACAGCTCTCAGAATGGGAGAAAATATTTGCAAACAAAGCAACTGAAAAAGGATTAATCTCCAAAATATACAAGCAGCTCATGCAGCTCAATATCAAAAAAACAAACAACCCAATCCAAAAATGGGCAGAAGACCTAAATAGACATTTCTCCAAAGAAGATATACAGATTGCCAACAAACACATGAAAGAATGCTCAACATCATTAATCATTAGAGAAATGCAAATCAAAACTACAATGAGATATCATCTCACACCGGTCAGAATGGCCATCATCAAAAAAATCTAGAAACAATAAATGCTGGACAGGGTGGTTCCTTCAAAAACTAAAAATAGAACTACCATACGACCCAGCAATCCCACCACTGGGCATATACCCCAAGAAAACCATAATTCAAAAAGAGTCATGTACCGCATTGTTCATTGCAGCTCTATTTACAATAGCCAGGACATGAAAGTCACCTAAGTGTCCATCGACAGATGAATGGATAAAGAAGATGTGACACATACATACAATGGAATATTACTCAGCCATAAAAAGAAACGAAATTGAGTTATTTGTAGTGAGGTGGATGGACCTAGAGACTGTCATACAGAGTGAAGTAAGTCAGAAAGAGAAAAACAAATACCG
>NC_041225.1:41420371-41426742 GCF_002837175.3 Physeter macrocephalus
CTAACACATATATATGGAATCTAAAAAAAAAAAGGTTCTGAAGAACCTAGGGGCAGGACAGGAATAAAGATGCAGATGTAGAGAATGGACTTGAGGACACAGGGAGGGGGAAGGGTAAACTAGGATGAAGTGAGAGAGTGGCATGGACATATATACACTACCAAATGTAAAATAGCTAGTGGGAAGCAGGTACATAGCACAGGGAGATCAGCTCGGTGCTTTGTGACCACCTAGAGGGGTGGGATAGGGAGGGGGGAGGGAGATGCAAGAGGGAAGAGATATGGGGATGTAAGTATATGTATAGCTGCTTCACTTTGTTATACAGCAGAAACTAACACCCCATTGTAAATCAATTATACTCCAATAAAGATGTTTAAAAAAAGGCAATCAGATTCTCTTAAAGGTGATCATAATTTAGGGGGGAAAAAAGAAAGAGAAACAACACAGATAATTAGCTCATATAAATTGGGTGATTTTCTTAAAGGTGGGAAGCTTGAGTCTTCTCAGTGAAGGAGAGCAGGTGGAGGAAAGGGCACTGGCTTTTGTAAATGGATCCGTTGCTTTAGAATTTGGGCTTTGTTTTGTTCTATACATGGTGGCTAACGCAAGAAGATGTAGGATGGCTTATTCTGGGCCTCTGGGTATAGGGAAAAGTAAATGGGGTTTCAAGTTTCTGCTTTGAGTTTTTCTTCTCCCTTCACTTGCCGGTTGAAGGTAGGTCTTCAGTGTTGGGATCGCAGGAGATGACCTATAAGAAGCAGCACAGTGGGCTCAGCTATGCAACTTACAGTGGTACAGGCACCATTGCTCTGGGGCAGCCTGGGATCCCAACATCATTATCTGGAGTTCTTTGAGAACATGTCCCACTTTTGTCAAAAGTCCTTAATCGGTGGAAAAATATTGCCCCACTCACCTATCCCAATGCACTGCCGAGTCTTTGAATTTCTCCTTTATTCTTCCTAATGGGCAGTATGGTGAAGTGGAAAGGGAATGACTTGCTACTCAGACTACCCTGAATTCTTAGACTCCACTTGCTAGCTGTGTGATCCCAGGTGTAGTTTTGAACATATGTGAACCTCAGTTTTTCTTCTCTGTAAATTGGGGGTAATAATACCTACATCATAATTTTATTGGAATTAAGGAAAAAAATGCATGTTTCCTTCTTTTGTCTTGGCAACAGATTTGGGTCTGTTGGCAATGAAAAAATTAACAGAAACATGAGAGTCGGTTCAGGCAAAAGTGAGTAGAAGGAAGAGAATGCTAAATATCAACAGCCATGATGTTTAAAGCCAGGCTAATGTATTGATAGAAGCACAAACAGAATTGCCAGATTTAGTATAAATATATCTCATGCAATATTTGGGACATACTTATACTAAAAAAATTCCTTATCTGAAATTCAAATTTAACTGGAGGTTTTGTATTTTTTTGGCAACACTAATCACAAAGCGTCATGAATATGTGGCAAAAAGGATGTGTGTCTATGTGAAGGTCACCAGGCAAGGCTAATGCACATGGGGAAAACTGTGGACTGATTATGACTGAGTTGAAAAGGCACCATGTGGAGAGGTACTTGCTGAGGTTCTTGTAAGAATCAGGTTTAACTAATCATTATGATATGTTAGCACTTAGCCAATCAAATAATAGGTAACTGCTAACAGATCATAATTATCACCTTGCGTTTAATCGGCAGTTAATTTCTCATAAGAGATTACTGTTGTTGATTTGTTATAGCCAGTTACATGATGGATGTGGGTTATCTTGAGCCTGGTGTTTGCCGCTTAGGAAGAGAGGACCCACCACATTCAGAGTTTACTCTCCTCTCAGGAAATAAAGCATGGGGAGAACAAGCCACTCACCCCTAGGGCATCGCCGAGCAGCATTAGAGACTGGGGACTCCCAGGAGGACAGAGTCTGAGATCCTGAAGATACTCTGAGCCTCTGGGACAGGTGAACTAGGGGAGGCCTGCCCTAACCTCTCTCCTGGAGGGAGGGAGTGGGACTTGTATTTTTTCTCTCTTATTGTCCGTGTTGTTTTTTCTAGATTTGAAGTAAAGCACAGTCTGAATGACATCCCAGATCGCCTAGGACAAACTGCTTTTCAGATCTTTGCACTTACTGTACTTCTGCTGGCATATCTCCTGGATGAGATTGTGCCCTCATTAGATACTGGTGCTAGTGCCAAGGGAGCCTGGGTTTCTTTGGGACATTGCTTCACCTCTTGCAGTACAAAGTGTATACATCTTTTCTAATGAGTCACAACCAGTAAAATTTTATTTTTTGGCCTTTCTTATGGATATAAAATAGTATCTCATTGTTTTCATTTGCATTTCTCTGCTTGCTAGTGAGTTTAACAGCGTCTTCTGACACGTATTAGTCATCTTTTCCTCTTCTTCTATTACCTATTAATATCTTTGCTCGCATATCTGTTGGGTTGCCTGACTTTATAGACATTGTCCTAAAGGTTTTAAACATGACAACTATTCTCTCCCTGCTGTCATTGGTGTCCTTCAATGAACTGAAGTTCTTAATTCCTGTGTAACCACATCCATTAATATCTCCACACTGTGTATGCTTCTGATATTTTTTTAATTGAAGTATAGTTGTGTTAGTTTCAAGAGTACAGCACAATGATTCAGTTACACACACAAACACACACACACACATATTCCTTTTTAGATTATTTTCCCTTATAGGTTATTACAAAATATTAAGTATAGCTCCCTGTGCTATACAGTAGGTCCCTGTTGGTTATCTATTTTATATATAGTAGTGTGTATATGTTAATCCCAACCTCCTAATTTATCCCTCCCCCGCCTTTCCCCTTTGGTAACCATAAGCTTTTTTCTATATCTATGGGTCTAGTTCTGTTTTGTAAATAAGTTTATTTGTATTTTTTTTTAAGATTCCACATATAAGCAAAGTCATATTTGTCTCTGTCTGGCTTACTTCACTTAGTACGATAAACGCTAGGTCCATCCATATCACTGCAAAGGGCATTATTTCATTCTCTTTTATGGCTGAGTGATATTCCATTGTTCTACAAAGCTACAGTAATCAAAACAGTATAGTACTGGAAGAAAAAGAGACATAAATCAGTGGAACAGAATAGGAAACCCAGAAAAAACCCATACACCTATGGTCAATCTACAACAAAGGAGGCAAGAAGATATAATGGAGAAAAGACAGTCCTTCAATAAGCAGTGCTGGGAAAACTGGACAGCTACATGAAAAAGAATGAAATTAGGGCTTCCCTGGTGGCGCAGTGGTTGAGAATCCACCTGCTGATGCAGGGGACATGGGTTCGTGCCCTGGTCCAGGAAGATCCCACATGCCGCGGAGTGGCTGGGCCCGTGAGCCATGGCCACTGGGCCTGTGCGTCCAGAGCCTGTGCTCTGCAACGGAAGAGACCACAACAGTGAGAGGCCCGCGTACCACAAAAAAGAAAAGAAAAGAAAAGAAAAAGAATGAAATTAGAACATTCTCTAACGCTATATACAAAAATAAACTCAAAATTGATTAAAGACCTATATGTAAGACCAGATACTATAAAACTCCTAGAGGAAGACATAGGCAGAACACTCTTTGATATAAATTGCAGCAATATCTTTTTGGATCTGTCTCCTAGAGTAATGATATCTTTTTATTTTTGCATTTTTAAATTTTATTTATTTATTTGTTTGTTTGTTTTGGCGGCACTGCCTGGCATGCAGGATCTTAGTTCCCTGACCAGGGATCGAACCCATGCTCCCTGCAGTGGAAGCGCAGAGTCCTAACCCCTGGACCGCCATGGAATTCCCTAATGATATCTTTTAAAGTGTGTTTTTCCCCCATTCCTAGGTATCACAATTATTTTTCAATATTTTTTCTATCACCTGCTTAGATTCCCCCTCAGCATTTAGATCTTTTTAAAAATTAGATTAAATTAGCTTTGTTTTTCCAGCTTTTATTGAGATATAATTTTTTTTTTTGGCTGCACCACGTGGCTTGCAGGATCTTAGTTTCCTGACCAGGGACTGAACCTGGGCCCTCGGCAGTGAAAGCAAGGACTCCTAACCACTGCACCACCAGAGAATTGCCTTGAGATATAATTGACATAAAACATTGTGTAAGTTTAAGATGTACAATATTATGATTTGATATGTGTATATACTGCGAAATGATTAGAACAGTAAGGTTAGTTAACCAATCCATCACCTCATATAATTACTATTGTGTGTGTGTGTGAACTTTCAATATATCTCACATTTAGATTTTTAATTTATCTGACTCTACCTTTACATGTGATGTGAGTTAGGGTACATGATTTTGTTTTTCCTTATTGTGAGTTTCCATTACATCATTGCTCTAAACAATATGTTTTCAGTTTTACTATTTATCAATAAAGGATGCTATTTCTGAGGGTCCAGTTTTAATCCATTGGTCTATTTGTTTCTTTCTGGGCCAATCTCAGTTTATTTTTAATTATTTTGTTTTTTTAGTAGGTCTTCTTAGGATCTGGTAGAGTTAGTTTTCTCTTTTTCTTTTAATTTCATAAAATTGAAATTCATGGGATTTTATTCTTCCATAATATTTTTTTTAAATAAGTGTGACAAGTCCCTCAAAAGTTCTACCTAAACAATTTAATAGAATTGTGTTTGCGTTTGTAGTTTACTTTGGAGACATTTTCTATTTTGTGGAACAATTTGTTTAAAATAGGAATTAACTTTTTCATAGAGGTTTGGTAGAATTCACCTATAAAAGTAGTTGGACTGGAACTTTTAGGGAGGGTGGTCTTTAACTACTATTTCATTTCTTAAGTGTTTATGTTATGCTGAGGGTTTTCATTTTTTCCTCATTCTGACATTTACTCTAGGAATTTATTTCATTTAGGTTTTATTTTTTAACTACTGTGTCATTTTTTTACATCTGTTGTTATCTATTTGTGTCCTTAGTGATTTACTCTTTTCAATATATATACTTTTTAAATTTAAATTTTCTCTTTTTTCTTGAGTTATCATATTAGAGTTGTACAAAAATCAGTTTTCCAAAAATCAGTATGGAATATTATTTAATATTTTCTGTGTTTCTAAATACACTGTTTCATTGAAATCTGTCCTTACATTTCTTCCTTCTGATTTATTTGACTTTATCTGTCTTGGTTCCAACGTCTTGAGTTTTAATTTTAGCTAATTTTTAAAACATGTCTCAGAGATTGGCTCAAGATGGTGGCGTAGAAGGATGTGCTCTCACTCCCTCTTGTGAGAACACCGGAATTACAGCTAACTGCTGAACAATCATCGACAGGAAGACCCTGGAACTCACCAAAAAAGTTACCCCACATCCAAAGACAAAGGAGAAGCTACAGTGAGATGGTAGGAGGGGCTCAATCACAATAAAATCAAATCCCATAACTGCTGGGTGGGTGACTCACAAACTGGAGAACACTTATACCACAGAAGTCCACCCACTGGAGTGAAGGTTCTGAGCCCCACATCAGGCTTCCCAACCTGGGGGTCCGGCAACGGGAGGAGGAATTCCTAGAGAATCAGACTTTGAAGGCTGGCGGGATTTGATTGCAGGACTTCGACAGGACTGGGGGAAACAGAGACTCCACTCTTGGAGATCACACACAAAGAGTGTAGTGTGTGCATCGGGACCCAGGGGAAGGAGCAGTGACCCCAGGGGATACTGAACCAGACCTACCTGCTACTGTTGGAGGGTCTCCTGCAGAGGCAGGGGGTTGTCTGTGTCTCACCGTACTGTGAGGACAAGGACACTGACAGCAGAAGTTCTGGGAAGTAATCCTTGGCATGAGCCCTCCCAGAGTCTGCCATTACCCCACCAAATTGCCCAGGTAGGCTCCAGTGTTGGGTCGCCTCAGGCCAAACAACCAACAGGGAGGGGACCCAGCCCCACCCATCAGCAGACAAGCAGATTAAAGTTTTACTGAGCTCTGCCCTCCAGAGCAACAGCCAGCTCTACCCACCACCAGTCCCTCCCATCAGGAGACTTGCACAAGCCTCTTAGATAGCCTCATCCACCAGAGGGCAGACAGCAGAAGCAAGAAGAACTACAGTCCTGCAGCCTGTGGAGCAAAACCCACACTGACAGAAAGATAGACAAGATGAAAAGGCAGAGGACTATGTACCAGATGAAGGCACAAGATAAAACCCCAGAAAAACAACTAAATGAAGTGGAGATAGGCAGCCTTCCAGAAAAAGAATTCAGAATAATGATAGTGAAGATGATCCAGGAGCTCGGAAAAAGAACGGAGGCAAAGATCAAGAAGATGCAAGAAATGCTTAAAAAGATCTAGAAGAATTAAAGAACAAACAAACAGAGATGAACAATAAAATAACTGAAATGAAAAATACACTGGAAGGAATCAG
>NC_041225.1:41426854-41427262 GCF_002837175.3 Physeter macrocephalus
GAATGAAAAGAAATGAAGACAGCCTAAGAGACCTCTGGGAAAACATTAAATGCAACAGCATTCGCATTATAGGGGAACCAGAAGGAAAAGAGAGAGAGAAAGGACCCAAGAAAATATTTGAAAGATTATAGTCGAAAAATTCCCTAACATGGGAAAGGAAACAGCCACCCAAGTCCAGGAAGCGCAGAGAATCCCATATAGAATAAACCCAAGGAGAAACAGGCCAAGACACATAGTAATCAAATTGGCCAAGATTAAAGGCAAAGAAAAATTATTGAAAGCAGCAAGGGAAAAACGAAAAATAACATACAAGGGAACTCCCATAAGGTTAACAGCTGATTTCTCAGCAGAAAGTCTACAAGCCAGAAGGAAGTCGCACAGTATACTTAAAGTGATGAAAGGGAAGAA
>NC_041225.1:41428008-41429446 GCF_002837175.3 Physeter macrocephalus
CACAAGCTTTAAATGACACAATAGACCAGATAGATTTAATTGATATGTATAGGACATTCCATCCAAAAACTGCAGATTACACTTTCTTCTCAAGCGTGCACGGAATATTCTCCAGGATAGATTACATCTTCGTTCACAAATCAAGCCTCAGTAAATTTAAGAAAATGGAAATCATGTCAGGCGTCTTTTCTGACCACAATGCTGTGAGATTAGAAATCAATTACAGGGAAAAAAAACTTAAAAAAAACAAACACATGGAGGCTAAATGATACGTTACTAAATAACGAAGAGATCACTGAAGAAATAAAAAAAAAAAACCTAGAGACAAATTTCAATGAAAACACAATGATCCAAAACCTATGGGATGTGGCAAAAGCAGTTCTAAGATGGAAGTTTGTAGCTATACAAGCCTACCTCAAGAAACAAGAAAAATCTCAAATAAATAGTCTAACCTTACACCTAAAGAAACTAGAGAAAGAAGAACAAACAGAGCCAAAGTTAGCAGAAGGAAAGAAATCATAAAGATCAGAACAGAAATAAATGAAATAGAAACAAAAGCAAAGATCAATAAAACTAAAAGCTGGTTCTTTGAGAAGATAAACAAAATTGATAAACCATTAGCCAGACTCATCAGAAAAAGAGGGAGAGGACTCAAATCAGTAAAATTCGAAATGAAAAAGGAGAAGTTAATCTGTGATTAAAAATCTTCCAACAAACAAAAGTCCAGAGCCAGATAGCTTCACAGGTGAATTCTATCAAATATTTAGAGAAGAGCTAGCACCCATCCTTCTCAAACTCTACCAAAAAATTACATAGGAAGGAACACTCCCAAACTCATTCTATGAGGCCACCATCACCCTGATACCAAAACCAGACAAAGGTACTACAAAAAAAGAAAATTACAGACCAATATCACTGACGAATATAGATGCAAAAATCCTCAACAAAATACTAGCAAACAGAATCCAACAACACATTAAAAGGATCATACACAATGATTTAGTGGGATTTATCCCAGGGACACAAGGATTCTTCAATATATGCAGACCAACCCATGTGATACACCATATTAACAAATTGAAGAATAAAAACCATATGATCATCTCAATAGATGCAGAAAAAGGTTTTGACAAAATTGAACACCAATTTATGATAAAGACTCTCCAGAAAGTGGGCATAGAGGGAACCTACCTCAACATAATAAAGGCCATATATGACAAACCCACAGCCAACATCTTTCTCAATGGTGAAAAACTGATACCACCTCTCTAAGATCAGGAACAAGACAATGTTGTCCACTCTCACCACTGTTATTCAAAATAGTTTCAGAAGTCCTAGCTACGGCAGTCAGAGAAGAAAAAGAAATAAAAGGAATACAAATTGGAAAAGAAGAAGTAAAACTGTCACTGTTTGCAGATGACATGATACTATATATAAA
>NC_041225.1:41430283-41490668 GCF_002837175.3 Physeter macrocephalus
AAACTATAAACAAGACGAAAAGACAACCCTCAAAATGGGATAAAATATTTGCAAATGAATCAACGGACAAAGGATTAATCTCCAAAATCTATAAACAGCTCAGGCAGCTCAACATTAAAAAAACAAACAACCCAATCCAAAAATGGGCAGAAGACCTAAATAGACATTTCTCCAAAGAAGACATACAGATTGCCAAGAAGCACATGAAAAGCTGCTCAACATCACTAATTATTAGAGAAATGCAAGTCAAAACTACAATGGGGCAATTATACTCCAATAAAGATGTTAAAAAAAAAAAAAACTACAATGGGGTATCACCTCACACCAGTTAGAATGGGCATCATCAGAAAATCTACAAACAACAAATGCTGGAGAGAGTGTGGAGAAAAGGGAACCCTTTGCACTGTTGGTGGGAATGTAAATTGATACAGCCACCATGGAGAACAGTATGGAGGTTCCTTGAAAACTAAAAATAGAATTACCATATGACCCAGCAATCCCACTACTGGGCATATACCCAGAGTAAACCATAACCCATAAAGACAGATGCACCCGAATGTTCATTGCAGCACTATTTACAATAGCCAGGTCATGGAAGCAACCTAAATGCCCATATACAGATGAATGGATAAAGAAGATGTGGTACATATATACAATGGAATATTACTGATCCATAAAAAGGAACGAAATTGGGTCATTTTTAGAGACTTGGATGGATCTAGAGACTGTCATACAGAGTGAGGTAAGTCAGCAAGATAAAAACAAATATCGTATATTAACGTACATATGTGGAACCTAGAAAAATGGTACAGATGAACTGGTTTGCAGGGCAGAAATTGAGACATAGATGTAGAGAACAAATGTATGGACACCAAGGGGGAAAAGCGGCAGGGGGTGGGGGTGGGGGTGTGATGAATTGGGAGATTGGGATTGACATGTATACACTGATGTGTATAAAATGGATGACTAATAAGAACCTGCTATATTTTAAAAAAATAAAATTAAATTTAAAAAAATTTTTAAATGTCTCCTCTGATCATTGTAATTAAATTTGGCACTTAAGTTGGGTCCAAAAACTCCATTTAGTTTTCACTGTCCATTTCTTTTTTTTTTTTTTTAATATCGTTGTAAGTACGGGGTTATCTACTAGCATGAGATTTTACTTCTAAACACATGGCATTTTTAAAGTTATTTTGTTATTAATTTTTTCTTGAATTTTGGGTGTAAAATCTAGTATGCCTGATATTGTTTTATTTCTCTTTTTCTTTTGTTTTCCCCTTCCTTCATTCTTCCCTCCCTTCATTTTTTCCTTTCTTTATCTACTTATTTACTTTAAGAATTTATTCTAGTTTTCTCTCTTTTAAACACATAGTTGATTTTCTAAATGTTGTATCTACACCCCAAAAGAATATGTACTCTGTTGTTTGTTGGATGCAGAACTCTGAATTATCCCATAGATTAACTGAATTTATATATTTTATTAACTAGATTTTCCATATTTCTATGAGAGCCTTCTGGCTCTGTCCATTTCCAAGAGGACTGTGAAAAAATCTGCAGCAACAATTGATAATTTATCTTTTTCTCTCTTTAGTCTTTCCCATTTTCACTTTATATATTTTGTGATTTTATTGTAGTAGTGATAGCTGTTTATAATGGTTTTATTTTCTTGTTCAATTGTACTTTTTACCAGTATAATGAGCCCCTATTATCTCTGTGGGGTTTTTCATCTTAAATTATGTTTTTCTATATACCAAGAATACTTCCCCAGATTTCTTTTGGTTAATATTTGCATGACATATCTTTTTTTTCACCCTTTATTCTCAATTCTTATTTTATTTTCAAATATTATAGATGTTATACTGTTGGAACTATTTTATTTTCAGTGAGTTGTTCTCTTTCATTGTTGAGTTTAATCCAGTTATATTATTGTAATTATATTAGTTTTTTTGGTTATCTTATTTAATATATTTCCTTTAATATCCTTTGTGTTTACTTTGATAAACATTAGTCATGCTAGGTTTTCTTGTCTTGGTTTCAAAATTACACATTCTACCTTTGTTTTTATGTTAGTAATCTTTAAGTAAAGAATACTTCTCATGTTTATATCCATGTTGATTTCTTAAATTTATTATTTTCTCTATCTTTCCTCTAACAAATCAGGAAATTTTTAACACTTTCAGGGTGTTTTGGTCTTCTCTGCCACTTTATCTTCACTGAATTTTAGTTCTGGGTTCATTGCAAAATGTAGAGTACTATTTTGCTTTTTTATCCTTGTCTCAAGAGGTAACTTTAATCTGTGCTAAAAGAGTAATCACCCTTACTTCTCACATGGGTTGCTGCAGCCCCCTGGATATATGTTTCTTCTTGTTTGAATGCTTTGGCCCAAAGTGTTTTCTAAGTGAATGTTTGTATGGCAAATCTTCTGAGGCTGACATGCCTGAGGATATTTTTTTCACCCTCATATTTTAATGGCAATTCTGTTGAACAAAGAATTCTAGGATCTGATGTCAATTTCATCCAATTTCATCATAGGCAGCCTACATTCTTTCTGGATAATGTCACTGCCTGTTGGGTGTTTCTAACAGGTTTAGGTGCAGATGTTTTCTTTCCTTTCCTATCTGGCACTCTTTGGACCCTTTCAGTCTGAGGTCTCTCATCTTATTTATAATTCTAGGAAATTTGTCTCCATTCTTTTTGCAAATATCTCCTTTCTCCTGTTTATCATCTTTGGTTCTTTTGAAACTATTACAGATATTGCCACTTGTATTTCCAGCCTCTGTATTCCCCACCTTTTCTCTTACATCTTCTGTTTCTTTGTCCTTTTTGTGTCTTCTGGGAGAATTCTTTGATCTGATCTTTCAGCTTGTTCACTCACTCTTCAGTTGTACTCATCCTATTTCAGCCATTTAAAAAATGTTAGCTACTGTATTCTGCACACTTAATATTTCTAACTTTTTTATGACTTTTTGCTCCTTCCTCATATTAATAGTATACTCCCTTCTATCTTGAGAATATTTAGGTGCTTATCTTATATTTGTAGATCATCTATTTCAATAATTCTGCTTCATGTAGCATATGCTGTTTGGTTTGTAGTCTTTCTTGTATTATGATTATACCATGTAGGTGCATGTCAGTTCATATTTTCCTGAATGTTAGTTATCTCTTGTGGTAATGGACAGGCTTAAGTGTGAACCTACCTTGGCAGTCTAATGGGGGAGTTGAAAAACCCTAGGTGCCTGTGGTGGACACATCTAAGGTCATATTCTTTTATAATTTCCTCCTCGTCCATGCCAGCAGAACCTGTGACTTCCTTCTAAGCAATAGACCATGGCAAAGGTGATGGACTGTGTCCCAACTTCATCTTTGCTGGCTGGAGGGAGAGATTCTCCTGCTGGTCTGAAGAAGCAAGCAGACATGTTGTGAATTGCCTCTGGAAAAGGAATCACAGGCAGCCTCTAGGAATGGAAACCAGCCCTTACTGACAGCCAGCAAGAAAATGGGAACCTCAGTCATACAGCTTTCAGATGATCTGCCAACAACCCGAGGGAGATTGGAAGCATATCTTTCCCTAGTGAAGCCTCTGATGAGACTTCTCTCTCTGATGAGAGAATCCAGTTAACCCTGGATTCCCGCCTGATGAGAATCTAAAGCAGAGGGCCCAGTTAAGCCGTGTCTACCCTTCTGACCTATGGAAACTGGGAAATAATGAATGTGTGCTGTTTTAAGCCTCTAAGTTTGTGGCAATTGGTTATACAGCAATAGAAAAAGTAGTATCCTGCATCCTCTGTTGGGTGCTCCTCTTGGCTCCCATACCAACTGGCAACACTTTTGGACAGATTCTGCCTTTAAATGGTTACAGGAAAGAAGCATTGAAAGAGACAATTGATTTTTAAATTTTTTTTTTTTTTTGGCTGTGCCCTGCGGCATGTGGGATCCTAGTTCCCCAACTAGGGATCGAACCCGCACCCCCTGCAGTGGAAGCACAGAGCCTTAACCACTGGACTGCCAGGGAAGTCCCCTAGGAGGCAATTGCTTTAGATTGTTATTCACTAGCTAGGAAAGTTTGAGAAAGATGGAGAGATGGAGTAGATGTCCCCACATGATTAGTAAACTCCCATCTGTTTTCATCATCACCTCCTCTAAGTTTTCATCATATTCTTCATTTTTAGACAATATTCAACTTTACTAAAATATTTGATGACACTTATTTCCCAAATTTCACATAGCATAGTGCAGGATTAATTTCTTGGTGTTTTCAAAGAAGGATTTTATTACTGAAGGAATCACCTACATTCTGATTTTTTTTAAATTGGTAGATATAGAGTTGAAGTTCTTTGAACACTTTGAAAATGTTAGCCTTCTGTAGATGTTGAAAAATTTGGTAACAATCTTAAACTTTTTTCTCTAACATAACTTCGCTCTCTGAAAGCATTTAGAATTCTTTTAAAAAGTTTCCCTATAATGCATGTGTGTGGGCCTTCCGTTATCTGTACTGTTTTGTACATTCTAAGGTCCTTTATCTTAGGTGTTCATATGTTTAAATCCTGAGAAATTCTGGAGCATTATTATTTTATCTATTTCCACTTCTTCATTTATTTGTTTTCTTTCTTTCTGGTACTGTTATAAATGGTTGATGATGCTGTGTTTTTATCATCTGTGTTTGTTAACTTCTCTTTAATATTTTCCATTATTTAATGACATTCTCATGCCTTCTAAATAAGTTCCTGGATCTGATCTTTCTGTTCACTAATTTAATTTGTGTTTCTATTAATTATGTTAATTATCCATCTCTTGTGATTTTTAAAATACATTTATATTATTATATCCAGTAAATCTACTTGCTTCTTCTTGATAACTGCTTATTGTTGCCTAATGCCATCAACATATCCTATCATCACTCTTTGAAGAGATTTATTATTCTTATTCTTTAAATATTGACCTCTGTATTCCATCTATTCTCAATCACAGCATATACATTGTTCTGTATGTTGCCATTCTATTTGAAAAATTGTACTCAGGTGACTCCTTAGTTTTCTCTTTAAGCTCATCTATTTTAGCTAGTCATGTTTACCAGGGGGTAAGGGCTTCTGCTCCTCCTAGTGAATTTAATGTTGGTTAGCCTGACATACCCATTTGCTGTGTCACTACCAATCTTCTGTTCTCTTCAGGAAAATTCTGGGACTTTTCTAAGAAATTCTTTCTCTTGGCTGCAACTGTCTACACTTAGGGTTTAGAGCAGAAGACGGAAATACTCACAGCTGCCGTTTTACAGAGACTTTTTATCCATTCCTCACTCAGCCAGGCTTCTGCTTTGCCTTGTTGTTATCTTGGGAACAGAAAAACGCTTAGCATAATTTCTGAAACCCAAGTTCTTGGTTTGGAATTCTGGCTCTGCCACATTCTAGCTGAGGAAATTTGGATAAGTTTCTCAACATCTCTAGGCTTTAGTATCCATGTATGTAAAACAGGGTATTAATATTCACTGACTGCTACAATTGCTGTGATATTTAGATGAAATAATGTATGTAAAGTGATTAGGACAGTACCTGATACAAACTAGGGCCTAATAAACATTTGCTCTCAATATCATTACAGTGTCCAGCATGTACATGTTCAACAAATGCCATCTGTTATTGCATGCTTATTATGCTTATCCACAGAGCCCTATCTGAATCTTTGCACAGATTACTATCAAGATGCACCCACACTTCAAATCTCTAGGACTCCTATGTGCTTCCTGCCATGATTTACACCTCTAAGCATCCTAGTGACCTGGAATTTTTGGGTCACTAGGGACTATTTAGACAAGAATACGAGATCAAATGTTGGTGGAATGGAAACAGTATTTAGTCAGTAGTATCTTATACCTGTTATTTCCATGCTACAAGTCTTTGCCTCATAGACAGTATGTGAACTGACTTCTTTTGTGTGCATACAGACCTTCACAGGTTTTAAAGAAGTTTTACATCCATTATCACATTTAATTTTACATGACTTCAAAAAAGGTGAGAGAGGCTTACTGAGCCTAATTTCTAGAGGAAACCAGTTCTCAGACTGGAGGAGACTAGGAACTAAATTCCAACAGCTTGAGTGTGGCAGACGTAAGGTCAGCCCAGTTGTTCTGGCTTCTAGTAGCACGCACCCCCCGCTCCACTCTCTACAGAGGGACCCGAGAGAAATAGAAAGAAACCTGGGGCTGCTTTAGGAGGTAGATGTGTGAATAAAAGTGAGTGGAATTTTATTAGATATTCATGATTTTATCCCATCCCATCATACCCAGAGCTTGGGTTCGTGGTGCACCCTGTCTTTTCTATGAAGAGGACTCCTTGTGATGAGTTACTTGCCCTCAGCTGGTTGGGGTTGGTGCTGGGCAATAAAGATCATGATGGCCATCACAAAGGGCATCAGGTTTGAGAGTCCTTTCCTGTAGTTCAGGCTCTGACCAAAACTTCTAAGGACATAGATCCATCCTGCTGTGACTCACTTACAATGTGCTGTCTAATACTTTTGAGGAGTTTTGGGAAATGGATGCCTACATTCACACTTAATTCAGGGAATGAATATGGTTCCTCAGAACTAAACCATTCTGTTAACCCCCAGGTTTTGTTTTTTTTTAAATTTTGTTATTTATTTATTTTATTTATTTTTGGCTGCATTGGGTCTCAGTTGCGGCATGTGGGATCTTCGGTGAGGCATGCAGGATCTTTTATTGTAGCGCGCGGGCTCTTCGTTATGGTGTGTGGGCTTCTTCTCTCTAGTTGTGTCGTGCAGATTTTCTCTTCTCTAGCTGTGGTGCGCAGGCTCCAGGGCGTGTGGGCTCTGTAGTTGTGGGTTACAGAGCACGTGGGCTCTGTAGTTTGCAGCATGCAGGCTCTCTAGTTGAGGTGCATGAGCTCAGTAGCTGTGGCGCACGGCCTTAGCTGCCCCTTGGCATGTGGGATCTTAGTTCCCTGACCAGGGAATGAACCCACGTCCCATGCATTGTAAGGCGGATTCTTTACCACTAGACCACCAGGGAAGTCCCAACCCACTAGCTTTTACACACAGTTGACAGTAGAGTGTGTTGTCTGTTTACTAGAGAGGTGGCATGTGAACATATGCCGAGCAAACATACTATTAACCGGAAGATGTGGTACATATATACAATGGAATATTACTCAGCCATTAAAAAGAATGGAATAATGCCATTTGCAGCAACATGGATGGACCTAGAGATTGTCATGCTGCGTGAAGTGGGTCAGACAGAGAAAGAGAAATATTGTATGATATTGCTTATGTGTGGAATCTAAAAAAATGATACAAATGAATTTATTTATAGGATGGAAAGAGGCTCACAGACTTAGAGAATGAAGTCATGGTTGCTGGGGGGAAAGGTGGGAGGGAGGGATAGTTGGGGAGTTTGGGATTGACATGTATATACTGCTATGTTTAAGTGGTTAACCAACAAAGACCTATTACATAGCACAAGGAACTCTGCTCAATATTATGTAACAACCTAATTGGTAAAAGAATTTGAAAAAGAATAGATACATGTATACGTAAAAAAAAAAGAAAAAAATAAAAACCTCTGTGATGACCTGTATGGGAATAGGATCTAAAAAAAAAGTGGATGTACGTATATGTGTAGCTGACTCACTTGCTGTATAGTAGACACTAGCACAACATTGTAAATCAGCTATACTCAAATAACAAAATTAAATTTTAAAAAGTGTGTATTGAGCACTAACTCGGGGCCCAGTTTTATGTGAGACATTGCAGAGGATACCAAAAGGGACCAAGACACATGAAGCCATTAGTAAATATGTCTATGAGAAATCATGTTTCTCAATGTATGTGACATGCACAAGAAAGTCAAACAAGTCATACCTCTTAACCCTGTTTACTTAGACAACAGCTTGTCACCTGTAGTCATCAACGCATGTTTGCAGAATAAAGAAGGCAAGATCAGGGTAGGCAGATAATTGTACTTGTGCCAGACTTTTTGCAAGAGATATGATCTGAGATATTTAAAAAATACATGGGGGAGAAGGCAGGCATCCTAAGTGAGGTACAGAAATAAAAGCAAGAAGATAATTTAGAGAGGAGAAAGGTGAAAAATGTGGGCATAATATCATCCATTATTAGAATATAGATATTGTATAAAGCTCCATTAAATTTACAATAGTCACATAATAACTTCCTAGAATTTTTCAGTCGTATCTCCTGCACTTTGATTTTTGAATGAATAGCTAAGTCTTTTCATGCTGGCAAAATATGGTCATTTCTTTTTACCTCTTTTCTCTCTCTTTTTCTCTCTTTTTATTTAGGTGTGTTTTATGGCTCAGAATGTGGTCTGTTTTTTGTTTTCTTTTTAAAGAAACGCTGATGATATAATGTTCTTTCACCTTTATTGTATATGACTTCAAAGTTACATATGCTTAAGAAAAATCAGAATGAAGCACCTCAAGTGTTCATTGATGGATGAATGGATAAACAAAATGCAAATGTAGTGTATACATACAATGAAATGTTGTTCAGCATTTTATAATAAAGAAAGGAAATTCTGACATACTACAACATGGACGAACCTTGACAACATGCTAGGTGAAAAAGAAAACAGTCACAAAAAGACAATATTATATGATTCTACTTACATGAGGTACCTAGAAAGTAGTCAAATTCATAAAGACAGAAAGCAGAAGGGTGGTTGCCAGAGGTTGGGGGAGGGTGAATGGGCAGTTAGTGTTTAATGGGTACAGAGTTTCATTTGGGGAAGATTAAGAAGTTCTGGAGATGGATATGGTAATGGTTGCACAACAGTGTGAATGCACTTAATGCCATAGAACTGTACACTTAAAAATAGTTAAGATGGTAAATTTTGTTATGTATATTTTACCACAGTTTAAAACAATGGAAAAAAATGTAAAAATCAGAATAGTACTCACAGAGAAATGGTTATTTTTAAAATTTGTTTTATTCTTTATTTTATTCCAAATGTTTGTATTATTTTAGGACCAGTTTGATTTTTTAATAGACTTTCCTTTTTAGAGAATTTTTAAGTTCATAGCAATATTGAGCAGAAGGGAAGCATCTGGATGGCAGGAGGTCTGGCTTAAAGATCTCTGTGAGCATTTCAGCCAGAGCCCTCTGGTTTATTCATTTTACCACATTGGCTTTTTGACCGATGAAAAGTATCTGAGACAAAACACAGGTAGAAAGCCAGTGTCGTAAAATCGTTTATTGATTCAGACCTTGTCAATTCAACCATACAATGTGTCTGATATCTAATTTTTTTTTTTCTTTTACTTGATAAAACTGACCGCTTCACTTGACAGTATTCAGGAAATGTGTGTATACACAGTATGTGGATGCAGTCTTTAAAGATGACCCGAGGAAACTGAATGAAGGGAAGGCTGGAGGTGGCACTTTAAACTCGGGTGCATTTTGCCGAAGGTAGAATAACAGTAAGGGGAGATGGAGGTACAGAGGCATCCTCTCTTTAGACTTAAACATGGTAACATGCTCCCATAGCAGTTTACAGTGAGAATTTACCCAGACTGGTTTTTGTTGTTCTTGCTGTTGTTGTTTCCCCTGAGTCCTGAAAAAGGTTGGCTCAGGGCCTGGAAGCTCTGCAATTTTTCACGTTCTGGCAACCTAAGAAGAGAAGGTATTTTGCAACTTAGCTCGGTTGTTTCTTCATGTTTGGAGAGTAATATGTCTTCTTGTAGATTGTTTTTTCAGTTGAAAAGAAGCATACTTGCTCATTGTACTGAAATGTCTCTTCCATAATCATACTGTATTTGCATTTGAGTCCAAAAGCAATGCAATGATTTTGTTCCCTGATCATTCTCAAGCTCAAAAATTAGGGTGAGCCACACTCCCAATGGGATTCCAATGAAAATTTGATTTGCAATAACTAGAGGGAAACACAATAAAACCTTCCACATAGAAAGACAAGATTTATGCTCTCTATTTACCTTAATTTTATGTCCTGGGGAATAATCATCTTCGACATTTGTAAACTACCCTTCCTGGAAGAGTCCCCCAGGTCTTCCTCATTCAAGAGCTGCTCTCTGAATGTCACTTCTCTCCTCAGTGACATGCTATTATACCATGGTGGGAGGCCGGGGCCTTTAAATGGGAGGGAGCAGTATGATGTGCTTAAAGCCAAACCTGAAACACATCCCTCAGGGAAGGAAACTCTGGGACTGAGAGTTCTTGTGCATGTAAACTATACTGCCAGTCTGTATGGCTGGTTGGGAGAATGTGCTTTGCAGGGCAGCTTCACTCCAGGGAAATTAGTAAATGTGCCTTTGGGTAATTTCAAGCCTTTGGGTAATTTCAAGCCTTTGGGAAGAGTCCCTTAAAAACCTGGTTTAGGTAAACTTCAGTGTTGTTGGTAGGAGACTAACAGACTGTGGTTCATAAGAGAGCAAGAATTTCTTAAAACATAACACCTTTCTGAACACAAAATCAGACATGGTAACTATTTCCAGTAGTTCTATTTTAGGAGCAGCTTCCAAAGTGATGAATACAAATGACAATTATCATTATCCTAGCTTATTCACTGCATCACACTGTCCTGGGAAACTACAGTTATGGAAATCAAGGGAATATTGCTTAATATTACTATTAATAAATTACATGCTAGAGCAGCGGTGGCAATAGCTCACCAAGTTGATGTAACAGAATATGTAAGTGTGCACATGATTCATATTCTACAGAACTCAATCTTACTTTTAAGTCATTTGCGATAAAAGATGTCCAATTATAATTTTGCCTTTCACATACTTTGAATTATAAAAGCTTAACTATATGTTAGCTAATTCATAATACTTCAAGTATATACATGCGTGCATGTCTCTGTATCTCTATCTCCCTGTCTATCTATCTATCTATCTATCTATCTATCTATCTATCTATCTATCTATGGTTATGGTTCCCTTAAGTCACTTTAACTTGAACAATCAAAATAGAATTATCTACTTTTAGGAATGCATTTTTTCACTCTACAGCTCCTAAGATGGCTAAACTATTCTGTCTTGCCTGTGGTTTCAGTGTATGGAGAAATAATCATTTTTCATCTACTCAAATTCTCAAACTTTCTAAGGAGGGAAAGTCATATTTTTTTCTTTTAGAAAAAGCATTCTTTAAGGATGTCTTTTCCACAGCTTCTTCAAAATAGGAGATGCGTGCTTTTCTCCCCCTTAAAATGTCTAGTTAGTACCAGTCCAAATTTACAGCAAAGTTTGATTTGAGGCTTAATGAGTAAACCCAAGTATCTTATATTTTGTTATACTACAATAAGCACAAAATTTGTTAATTAAAAAAATTGAAATCATGTTTACTGCATTAATATCGATCCAGTTCAATTAATTTTAATACCTGAATTCTGAAATTAATAATAATTTTGACTTAATTTGAATCAATTGCTTTTTTAATTCTTTGAAGGTACTTTCAAAATTAATGTTACTGTTTTAAAAATCCTGAGTAATTGAGACAGGTCAAGCTGCCCATCTGATTCTAGGCCTTGCCACATTTGGGATTTGGAAAGGCTAAGACTAGTATTTCAGAATCCAATGCAATAACTGTGCGTGTCAGATATTCCTTTTTTTTTTCTCTACAGTATCAATAGCATTTATGCAGCTTTCAGTAAGCATCTTATTCTGTAAGAGAAGGAGTAATCAGACAAGTAACTGATGCTAGTTTTCTCTGTTACATCATGTTGAAATATATACTTGATGCACTAACACTCCCACTGGAATACCCGTGGTACATTCGATAAAACATCTCTTCTCATAAGACATCAAATCAAATCCAAGTATCCCCCCTACCCATCTCACCCCTCACCCCCAATGAGTCCTTACAGTTAAACATAGAGTCTGAGACCATAGACTAGAAGCACACTTTCAAACCCAGATGATGTTTATGGTCTTGCAATGAGAAGTTAACCTTAGGATAAAGCATTCATTTGCAACTGATACTCCCAGGTGAAAAGTGAATTAATTAATATATTCATTCCTTTGTTTGCTGCCTAATTATAGCTACTTTTTAGATTCTAGTTATGGAGTACCAATAATATCAAAAGTGCAAGAAAAATGAATAAGGCATTTTCTGCTCTTAATGCGTTAATGACTTTGAGCATGAGATAGAAATGTAAACATGTAATTAAAATCCAGCAAAACAACTTTCACATCTGGTCAAGATGGAGTAAAAGGAAACTGAATTTATCCTCCAAATACTCAAAAGGCAGATAAAGTGTATGAAACAATTTTTTTCAAGGCATTAGACTTAAACCTAATCATAACAAAGTCATATTGAATGTAAATGGTTTAAAAATCCCAATTAAAAGGCGGAGATTATCAGTTTGAATAAAGAAGCAAGACCCAAAAGAAATGTACTTTAAATATAATTACATAAATAAGCTGAAAAGGATAGAAAAAGGTATATCATGATAACATTAATCAAAAAAAAGCTCTAGTGGCTATATTAATATCACATGAAGTTGACCACAGGGCAATCAAATATTATTGGGGAAACAGAAGGTTACTTCATCATGATAAAGGGATCAATTCATTGCGAGGCCATAACAATCCCAAACATTTATGTTCCAAAAAATAAGGCTTCAAAAATACATGTGCAGGGCTTCCCTGGTGGCACAGTGGTTGAGAGTCCACCTGCCGATGCAGGGGACACGGGTTCGTGCCCCGGTCTGGGAAGATCCCACATGCCGCGGAGCATCTAGGCCCGTGAGCCATGGCCACCGAGCCTGCGCGTACAGAGCCTGTGCTCCGCAACGGGAGAGGCCACAACAGTGAGAGGCCCGCGTACCGAAAAAAAAAAAAAAATATGCAAACTTGATAGAACAAAAAGAAGAAATAGACAAGCCATAATTATATTTAAATGTTTCAATATTCCTACTTCAATAGTAGATAAAAAAGTAAAAAGAAAATCATTAAGTACATAGAAGACTTCAATAATGCAATTGCATTAATCAGGATTCTCCACAGAAATAGAACCAACATGATATGTATAGATATATAGAAAGAAACTTATTGTGAGTGATTGGCTCACACAATTATGGAGGCTGGAAGTCCTATGATCTGCCATCTTCAGGCTGGAAGCCCAGGAAAGCCAGTGGTGTAGTTTCAGTGCAAACCTGAAGGCTTAAAAACCAGGGGAGCTAATGGTATAAGTCCCAGTCGGGGTCCAAAGGCCCAAGAACCAGAAGTGCTGATGCTCAAGATTAAAGGTGGATGTCCTGGCTCAAGCAAAGAGCAAATTTGTCCTTTCTTCACCTTTTTTGTTCTATTCAGGCCCTCAGTGGATTGGATGATGTTCACTTGCATTGGTGAAGGCCATCTTCTTTACTCAGTCTACTGATGTAAAAGTTTTCCAAAAATACCCTCACAGATACACCCAGAAATGCATAATGTTTTACCAGTTATCTGGACATCCCTTAGCCGAGTCAAGTTGATGCATAAAAGTAATCATCACAACAATCAACCAACATGAACTTTATAGAACACTCCACCTAACAATAGCAGAATATACTTTCTTTTCAGGTGCACATGGGGCATTTACTAGGAAAAAACATATTCTGGTTTTAAAATAGGTCTAATTAATTTAAAAGGATTTAAGTCATACAAAATATGGTCTCTGACCAAAAGGAAACTAAATCAGAATTCAGAAATAGAAAGATCTCTAGAAAACTCCAAATATTTGGAAACTGAATACCATGCTTCTATATAATACATGAGAAAAGAAGCAAAAAAGAAATTCGAAAACATTTTGAACTGAATGTAAATGAAAGTACAACATATCAAAATTTATATAAATAAATAAATATACATATGTATTTATATATATAAAGTTTAAACAATAGAGGGAAATTTATAGCATTAATACCTTTGTTGAAAAACAGAGAACTGTATAAAGCCAATGACCTTAGCTTCAACCTTAAGAAACTAGGAAATTAAGAGCAAATGAAATGCAGAGTAAGTAAAAAAAAAAAAAAAAAAAAAAAAAGGACCGAATAAGTATTGGAGCAGAAATCAGTATACTACAGTACAGAAAAACATAGAGAAAGGCATTAAAACCTAATATTTTATTTTCTGGTCTTTGAAGAGGTTTTTAAAAATTGACAAGTCTTTAACCAGACTAATCAGAAAAGTAAAAGAAAGGATACAAAATTGTCAATATTGGAATTGAGAGAGGTGACATTGGCACACATTCTACACATACTAAAATGTTAATAAGATAATATTTTGAACAACCTCATGCCAGTGATTTCTACAACTTAGAATAAATGGACACATTCCTTGAATGACTCAAACTAGAAAACCTAATTTTAAAATAAATATAATAGGGCTTCCCTGGTGGCGCAGTGGTTGAGAGTCCGCCTGCCGAGGCAGGGGACACGGGTTCGTGCCCCGGTCTGGGAAGATCCCACATGCTGCGGAGTGGCTAGGCCCGTGAGCCATGGCCGCTGAGCCTGCGTGTCTGGAGCCTGTGCTCCGCAACGGGAGAGGCCACAACAGTGAGAGGCCCGCGTACCGAAAAAAAAAAAAAAAAAATATATATATATATATATATATATAGTAGCTTTATATCAACCACAGTAATGTGATTTCTAGTAAAAAAAAAAAATCTTCCCACACAGAAAATTCTACTCCCAGATGGATTCATTGGTGAATTCTACTAACATTTAAGAAGGAAATACTGCCAATTCTACAAAACTCTTCCAAAAAGAAGAGAGAATACCTCTCAGCTAATGTTTTGAGGCCAGCATTACCCTGATTAAAAAGACCAGACAAAGATATTACAAGAAAATAAAGCTGTATACCAATATTCTTCATGACAAAGATGCAAATATTATAAACAAAATATCAGCATACTGAGTTCAACAGTATATAAAATGAACAACACATCTTGACAAACTGGGTCATTCAACTCTGGTTGGATAGACAACCATCATATTGTTTTTTTAATATCCTGAATCCATGTCTATAAGATTACCCTTTCCCTGATATGAGGCTTATATAAACAACATCATTTTTTAGGTCATCCACTGCACTTCCCTCCACCAGAGAAGACCCCTGAAGTGTTAGACACCCAAGGTTTTTCTTCATTTCCAAGGCTGTGGGAAACAATTGTCATGGGCTCTCTCTTTCCATGTCAGTGTCAGTCTGGCCTTCTTGGAGCTGATTCAGTTCTTAGGGAATATGCCTCTTTTGTTGGAAATAGTCTTTCCGGTGTCACATCCAAAGATTTATGAGTTCAACTATTCTTCTGGTGTCAGCACCCCAGGCTCATCTGCTGTTTTCCTTTCTCCAGAGATAAGTTATTATTTTTTAACCATTCAACTTCCAAAAAACTGACTCTGAAAACTTAGCCTAACACATGTAACATTTATTAAAATTGCTCAGACTCTTAGCCTTGAATGTTCTTGAAATTGCTCCAGAATGACATTGCTGGTCTTCCATCTTTTTATACCATGCATTCTTGTGGGTTGTACACTGGGATATTTTTTTCCAGGTAACTGGTGCTTTAAATGATATAACTTTCTCTTATCTGTGGAAGATTTGTCTCCAGTTTGTCTCAGTGCTTCGTTGTGAGCTTTCCTTGTAGATACTCTTATTTCTAGACCATCGCTTGGACTCACCAATATGCTTATCCTGAAATGTCGTTTGTCACCCTTCTGATCCTACCTCTTCGTCCTTTCTCTCTGGTCCATCACCTGAAATGACATTATTGCAGCCCACATAAAAGAGCTATTCCTGTGAATCATAGTCCTAGTCCTATGTCCTAGTCCTCCTTTTCTTTCATCTTGAGTCTAATTCTTCAGAGAGTCAATTAGAGAAAAAAAAAAAAAGCAGGGCATAAATTTGGGATTCCTGTATTTTAGGGACTCTAATTTCTTGTAGTCATAAGTAATCATTTTACTGTCATCACCCATTGTGTTCCAAAAAAGGAAATAGGCAGAGTTGGCAAACACACATCCTTATGTACACAACTCACACACATTAATCACATATGCAATGCATTGAACAGCCGAGTATGTAAAGGAAAGGTCATCATATCTTATTCAACTGCTGTACTAAACACCAAATCCAATTTATAGACACCCTGTTGTATCTGAACCCATCCATATGTGGCCATTTTGGAATCACACCTCATAAAATATCCCTACTGTTAAACTGGAGGAGAAAAATCTTCAAATTTTCATAACTTTATATCTTCCTCTTAAATGTATTCTCCAGCTAAGGAATTTAATTGTTATAAGAAGAGGTGGGAGGATTTTTTTTTTTAACTCCACTGCTAAATAACAAGACACTGACAGGGTGACTCATTATCTGAATCCATTAATCTCAGCTGAAGAGAAAGATCCAGATGGAATTGAGAGGAAATGGGCTATTCCTTTCCAAGAGTTAGCATAAGGACTACTCAGCTCAGGGTGGCAGATTTTATATTTAGTTTTGGCTAAGGAAGTATAGGTCACATTTTATGTTTCTTCTGAGTATTACTAAAGAAGTGAACATTGTAGAGAACATTTTCTTTTTCTTAATTCCTAAGGATATAAGAACTATAAAAATCTTAAAATCTGTAAAAAGCACACAAATATTTTCAAATTATTTATAATATAAAAGGGACAATAATTTATAGGAACCTCAGATTTAGGACATGCCTGTACATACACACACACACACACACACACACACACACACACACACACACCCCAAACCTTTTTTTCCTATAAAATATTTACTGATTCCCTAGCAAAGTCCTCCCAATAAAATTGTATGGGCTTTCTTTAAGAGAGTTGAATCTGCCATACCCAACATTGGCAGTTTTATCTTTCCATGAGGAACAAGGGGTCTGGGGTAGGTTTAGCGTAAACAAAGGAAGGTTGGGTTTGATACAGTTTGGTTGAAAGTTTGAAGTTGGTTTCATTCAGAATTGCTTGGGCAATAACTTAATCTCTCTGAAACTCATATCCCTTATCTGCACATAAGGAGAATAATAACAGCTGATTCAGTGTTGTGAGGATTATATTAGATAACATCTATAAACTACTAGCGCCTGCTTGGCCCTTATGGTAGATATCCAAAGATGCCTACCTAGCCTTTTGTTTATTCTTCCATCACTGATGGAAAAGAGCATGAAGCTGAAAGACTGAGGCTTTGAATGAAAAATACTGAGTCTCTGAGAAGCAAGATCTTTCAAGATGTAATAAATCAGCTTTCATCTCATGGGAGTAATATGAGATGAAATCATTGGAGGGAAAGAGAGTTATTATAACAGCACCTTGACTGCTGTGTTGGAGAAACTTAAATGGCTGACTGTAAGGGGCTGCATAAGCTACATAAGACCTCAGGAAAGGAAGGAAACAGGGGCTTGGATTGTCTGTAGCAAAGATGATTGAGAGCTGAAGGACTCCATTATCATTGTCCTCTAAGTCATGTGCATTCTGAGGAAGCCAGAGGAAAATGTCCTACTCCCTGACCTTCTATTTGTCCACATTTGGTCCCTCAGCCTTAACGCAATTCTTCAGATAGTGATCTGGGCATGGTTGCTGGTGGGCCCTGGATGGTCCTCAGAGGGCAATTCTGTCTGGTAGTCTACTTCATGCTAACTCAGCCCAATAGCATGTCCAGCAACATTTGAGTTCAGGCTAATGGAAGAAGTCTGAGTTTGGTAGATAGCTGACAAGAATACATTAGAGGCAATAGTCATAATCTGCCTAAATAAATATGCATAAAATATACATAAAACCATGTTTTTGCCCTATGTAATTCCAAAGTCATTCTGATATCAGAGGTATTCTAATATCAGAAACTGTTTACCAACTTCTCTTACATATACACAGCTGCCATAACCCTCTAAACACACCTCGATTAAACACAGAACCTGTTCAATGCACCCTTGTAGATTCTGTGAGAGGCAGTGAAAACAGAGAAGCCTCCATAGCTATTCAAATTATCTGTAAGAGATGGAATGGAAAAACTCTATCTCTGGATGTCCTGGATGACATTTTTGACTCCAGGTCAAAAAGGGGTTACCTTATGGACTGTGAGTTAAAGAATGAAACCCCGTTAGAGATCAGCTCTACCCCCAAGATCAGCTTCTTTACTGATGGTGCGCACCTGGCGCAACCAGTTAAGTCAGCTGGCAGAGTCATAAACATACATGCTGGGAGCTTTGGTTTTGAGTTCCAGCCGAGGCTAAGATACCCCTCGTAGATCGTGGTGGTTCAGCCAGGACACTGGACGTGCTGTGTGTGTGAACGTGTCCCCTGGGAAGCTTGAGCCTGGTAGGCCACTTCTCTGACCTGTCATTCTTGCCTGCACTTCTTGCTGTGCTCTCTCCTTCACCTCTAAATCAAAGCACTACCTGACTTGACTCTGTGGGGTCTCATGAGTCCTTACAAATGTCCCAACTTGGGAAATTTTTTCAATTAAGATGTCTTTTGATGACTAAACTATCATTGAATTTCCTGGAAAGACCTCTAGGTACCACAAAATTTTATTTTAAAAATAGGTAAAAATAATCAGGTTTACTTGGCATTCTCCAAATTTTCATTAATTAAGAAAAACTGTACAAACATTTTTGTTTATGAAACTTGAGGTGTGGGGGGGACCCGATAAATCAAAATGAAAATTTACCTTCCCAGGTTAATTATGTATTAAAAAAATGTATTAATATAAGTACATATCAATAACTGTAGACTTTTCAGGTTGAAAGAAACATACCTGTTATTAAATAAAGGACTGGTAAAGTTAAAAAAATTTTTTTTTCTGTAAGAATAGGTTTCACCACGTAATTCAGTCTTGATTATGTCCGGTGCCAAGCAGAATGTTGTATACATCATTGATTTTCAGTAATATTTGCAATTGAAAGGAATCGTCTTTTTATATTATTTACTGCCATGTGGATGTTTTAGTGTTTTCTCCCTAAATAATTTTTACACTGTAGGGGCCTAAGACAAAGCATTATGTTGATTCTATATTCTTAGTTCCTTAGAGGAGAATGCATGTTAAATGCTCAGTAAAAATTCTTTGTTTGGCCCTCAGGGAAGATACCCCATGGAAAACAGTACCATGGAAATGTCTATTGCTGGTTTTGACTCATCTGGAAGTGCAAACAAGGGCATTATCTTAGTTTTCATGAGAACTAGGTTCTAGGAATATTGGACCCTTATTTATCACTCATCCATACCCGAAGTTATTCTTGATGTGCTTTGTTTTATTTTATGTGATATTTTCTTTGAGAAAAAAATTACTTAAGTCAGGCCCCAAAAAGTGTTTTACCTATCTCAGAGGGCTATTTATCTTTCTGAAGGTGGCAAAAGTAATGAAAACGTAAAGTGACTGGCTGATCACGAACTCATTCAATGATTGATTTATTTAATTAAATGATTCATAAGCACTGACAATGCGTGAGGAAAGTTGTGCTTTCATACATAAGTTGGGTGTGAAAGGGAAAGAAGTAAAGGTAGGGCCTTCCGCATACCAGGAGAAAGGAGGATTGAAGCAAAGACTTGGAAGCAGAGATGCATGTGCATATGAAGAGAGCAGTCAGAACTTCTAGCCATAACTGTAGAAGCAGCACCAGAATCATCTCTAAACCTGATGAAATTCATAGTCACTTCAGATTTTTAAATTCCTCATTCTCTTCTTTCTCCTTGGTCAGGCCTTGTTCAGTTTTCAACCCCTCCAGAGACACTTTGATGAGTAGAGAGGCATAGCTCTACTTTCAGGTGATAGTCCATTTAAATTTCATTGACCAGCTACCATGAGCCAGGCACTGGGCATACAAAATAAGAGAAAATACCCACTTAATAGGAACTCACAGTGTGTTGGGAGAGGTGGCAGGAAGGCTGTCTTCAGAATAATAGAGAAAACATGATAAAGATGAGTTTGCACCCAGAGAGAACAAAGGAAGGTGTGTATATATGTATTTGGGGGAAAAGTAGAGAGAGTCAGTTCTTAGACCCACCAAGGGTTTGATGAAAAGGTTTTGAGAGTAGAGATAAGTACAGGTGTTAGCCAGGCAAAAATAAGAGAGAGTGGTGTTCCAGGCAGGAGAAGCTTATGTTTAGGCAACTAGGAATAAAACTGAAAGTGGGCAGTGGATTTCTTTCTTTCTCTTAACTTTTCAAATTAAATATTGGGTAGATACATATGAATATTTAAAAAACTATAGGTAAGATATAAAATATAAAAATACAGTGGGGGCTTCCCTGGTGGCGCAGTGGTTGGGAGTCCTCCTGCCGATGCAGGGGACGTGGGTTCGTGCCCCGGTCCGGGAGGATCCCACGTGCCGCGGAGCGGCTGGGGCCGTGAGCCATGGCCGCTGAGCCTGCGCTCCGCAATGGGAGAGGCCACAACAGTGAGAGGCCCGCATCCCGCAACAAAAAAAAAAAAAAAAAAAAAAAAAAAAAAATACAGTGGACACTTGTGTATCCTCTGCTCCATTTAAAAGATGGTTATTACTTTTGAAGCCCACGGTATACTCCTTCCCATTTCCTTGCTACCCACCCCAGGGAACACTGTCCTTATTTTTGTGTTTATTATTCTCTTGATTTTCTACTTCCTTTTTTATATTTCTTACTTTTTTTTTTTACCATACATGTTTCTGTCTCTAGAAATACATTGTTTAGCTTTCCATGTGTTTGAAAATTTATATAAATGGGATCACACTTTTTTTTGTTTCAGTTTATGTTTTACCCAAATTGTTGCATTGCATTACTACTTCATAATATATTTATCAATTTTAATATAATGCTTATTTATATTGTTTTCATTATAAATATTCCAATATATTATTTTCTTGGTGCACATATGCAAGAGTTTTTCCTATGGAGCATGTGAAGGTTTAGAATTTGGATTTGAAGGTGTGTGCATGTCCAGGTATACTGGACTGGGTAATACCCAACTGTTTTCTAAATTGGTCATATCAATTTGCATTCCTACCAGTAGTGTGTGAGAAGATCTTTTGGTAGCAAATTCAAGCTTTTTGTTTGTCAAAAAATGTATTTATTATACCTCATTTTTGAAAGATATACTGACTGTGTACACAATTCTACATTAACTGTTATTGCCTAATAATGTTTTATTACACTGTATTCGGGTTTTCATTGCTGTAATTCAGAAATCAGCTGTCATTCCAATAATTGTTCCTCTATAAGTAAGCTTTTTTACTATGGCTATTTCTGGAGTCATCTCCTTGTCTTTGGAATTTGGTAGCTAACTATAGTGTAAAATAGGTGTGTGGTTTTCCTGAAGCTGTTGATTTGTAACTATTAATAGTTCTAGAAAGTTTCCAGCCAATATCTCGTAAAACATAACTTCTGTACACTCCTTATCTCTTCTCATTCTGGAATCAAATTAGATGTATTATAGATGTTCTCACTGTGTCTTCTAAACCTCTTTCTCATATTTCCCATCTTTTTATGTTATTTTCTAGATAATTTGAACAGTTACTTCTTCAATCATGTCTTATTTACCTTTATCCCTTTCATTATATATTTTTCAAAACTTCTAAAACTATACTTTCTATTTTGGGGAAGACGTATTTGAATTAGTTTCCAAATAATCCTGGCATTTTATATTTTCTTACATTTAAAATTTTCCTTTTAAGTGTATTAACATACTTATTTGATATTCAGTGTCTCATCATTCCGAAGTTAAAGTATTTGCACATCTGATTCTATGATCTATTGTTTCTGTCTGCTCTCATTCATGATGTGCCTTCCTTTCTTGTGTGTTTTGTGACTTTTGATTGTGGTGTCACAATCTACAAAATATCCTTTTTAATTCTTTGAAGTCATAGTTGAAGGAATGTTGTGAGACTAGAGGGTTGTGTTTGCTTTTGCGAGTACCTGTAATATTATTAAACTGGTACCTTTTATTATCTAGTATGTTGTACTACAGAAAATAGAACTCTTAAAAGTGGTAAAGTTTATAACAAGGGGAGTCAAAGAGCAAGCATGGAAGAAGGGGCGTGACATTCTGTAAGTCTGGCAAATTATCCTGTAAGTAAATAAAAGCCGTTGAAGGTCTACAAAGAGAGACATAAGGGTACAGCCATTTTTGTGTGTTTTAGGTAAATTTTCTAGATGACAGAGTGGAGAGTGGAATTAAGATAGTGCAAAGTCCCAGGCGAGATCACTTAGGTAGCTTCTTACCTCAATATTTCAGACAGGAAATGATGAAACAAACTAGGGCAGCAGAGGTAAAAATAGAAGAAAGAAGATAGATTTGGGAAATATCAGGAGGTACAATAAACAATATTTGCTCATAGCTTGAAGGAGAATGATATAGAAACTGCATAAATGGAAGGGATTAGATGACTCCCAAATTCCTGTTTTGAGTAAATGGCTGTATGGTGTGGCCATTCACAGAATGAGACTAGGAATACAGAGAAGGTTTTGCTCCTCCTCTGGAGCTTTTCCTTAGGGTAGTTTTGGCCTTTGAGGCAGGTCTGGGACATTGAAATGCTGTAACTAATAGGTATTAATTATTTATTTTTCCACAAATATTTATTGTGTCAGTATGTGCCAGACTCTGTGCTATTTATCCTGAGTCTGATGCTAAGGGCACTAGTCAAGGATACTAACATAGATTTGGAATTTATCAATTCAAACAATATAGGTAAAACCAAGTGTCTCATGAGGTTGACTGATGAGAGAAGAACAGCATTTAGATGTCAGAATCTTGCGGATACTGATGTTTTAGTGGTTGATGGAGGAGGAATCTGACAAAGAGAAGGTAGGAGGGTGGTGAATGCAGGTAAAAAGATGAGAGCGGAATCACAGAGTTCAAGAAGAAATAGCTAATAAGAATGAACAAGTGAAAAAAATAAATATAAGCAACAGAAAGAAATCATTATAAAATTATATTAGATTTATCAGAGAAATCTAATACGTAATGAAAAAGTTCTTTGGAGATAAGAAGATCATTGATGACTTGAGTTAGGGCAGTTTCAATGGAATGATACGGCCAGAAACTATTTAGGGTAGATTGAGAACTGAGTGGAACAGAGCGGTTGGATACAACAACTAGAAATTTAGTTGAAAATGGAAGGAAAAAGAAAGACTAGGTTTTAAATGATCTGGGGAAGATTTTTTTCCAAAGAATGTTAGAGATTTGAATGTATTTATAGGCTTGGGTAGAAAGACAATAAAAATGGGACTAATTGAGGATAAAGAAAAGAGAAGAGAAAAATTATGGATTAATCTTCAAGGTTTAAAAGTATGCGGACAAGAGCACAGGTGGCGTGAATAAGAAAAAGGATATTTGGTCATCATAGATGCAGTTAACACTTATAAAAAAGAGGGCAGAAAGTTGAATTTTACATGTAATCAGTTCTACATAATTCACCTATACTTATATGAAAACACAGTCTCTTTCCATTCTCATAACCATTACTGAAAAAATAGCTAACACATTTGAGTATACATAGTATGCCGAGTACTGTTCTAAGCAAGTGCATTTATTATCTCATTTAATCCTTATCCTGCCTCTGTGTGGTGGCAGCTCCTCCTCCTCCTCTTCTTTTTCACATGATGAAATAACTGAGGCACAGAATTTTTTTTTTAACAGAGACCTCCCTCAGCAATGTAATTTATAAATCATTTTTATCAAAAATAAATTTAAAAATATTTAGGTAAATACATGTCAGCTTCAACCCATTAATTTTCCAGCACTGCTTATACAGAAATATTTAATAAATTGTCCAAGGTCACAGTAAGAAGCAGAGTCAAAATTTAACCTAAAGCAAGTTACTCCAGAGCTAGTACTCCTAATTTGAGAATTTACATATTTTACCTTATTTAATTTTCAGCCCTAGAGGATATTTGTGGTTTGAAAACAACAATAAATATTACTTCCTGCTTCAAGTATGACTCAGAGCAAGACATAATTCCTTGTGCCCCAGAGTTTAGGGATTTTCTGAATTTTAAGGAAGAGTTTGCAAATTGTGACTGCTGGGAATGGACACGCCTGTGGGCTTTTTCCAGAACGCAGGAAGCCAGCTTTCTGAGAGCCAAAGGGAATCTTATGATTCTGGAGAGAATGTGCTGGAAGAGAGCAAGAAAAAGATAGGATTTGGGGGAGGATCTTGTGAAAAGCAAAGTAATTCATTTGTGAGGGGAGGGGCATGCAACCAACATAAAACTTTCTAGATGACAAATGCTAGTGAGTTTGTGAAGTGACAATTTTTTCAGAATAAATAATAAATTTTATGTTTTACCTCCCACATACAGATGATATAAATGTTTTAATTACTGAGAAGCTGATGTAGCAATATTAAAGATAATGTTTGAATTTAAAACATTACCTGTCATTCCACCACCCCAATAGAACAATTACTTTCATTTGTTATGTGTATTATGTATATAGTCTGTGTGAAAGAAACATCTCATTGTCTACTTGTATTAAAATAGTGACATAAATATTTCCATCTTCCAACTTAGTGTAGTTTTAATGAGTCTATCACACCCCATCAAGTAAATGTAAGGTTAATATTAGGCATTTTGGCTATTTCTAATTTTTTTAAACTATTGTAGCTGACTCTGCAATAAACATGTTGATTTATATAACATTCTGCTTCTGTTGAATGATTTCTTTAGGATAAATTCTCATGTGAAAATAATTATTAGGTTAGAGAGAATGAACACCTTTATGTGTTTTGCTACAGACTAGGCACTTAGGTTTAATATTTCCTTTAACGTATTTTAAGCGTTTTTTCCTCTTTAATTGTTCTTGGGCAGATCCGCCATACACACCTTTCGTGGGAGACCAAGAGATGACAATTCAAAGGCAAATGTGTTGTTGTCACGAAGAATTCTGAGACTAAAACAGAAGAGAAGAAGAATCCAGAAGAAGTAGCACTTTTTAATGCATCTCGGCTCTTGTTCCCACCATACTGCATTCTTCTTTCCACACACACCTGTCCAGTAACCTAGATGCTCTTGGACGTGGAGGCAGGATGTAGAGGCTCAACTCCAGCTCTGAGGATGCAATACAGAGTAAGTGTTCAATGTATAAGTCAGTGGGTGATGGAGAATGGATGGATGCAGCACAAACTTTAGAATTGTCCTTGTTGAAACTATAATTTCCTTTGGGAATTTTGTCACATATTCTACCATTATTCCTATGTTCTCCTATGAAATTCCCCCCCTTTTAACTTAAACACAATCAGTCAGTCTACGTAGCAGAGACTTACTCATCTTATCTGTTTTTTCTTGTTTCATAATAGTGTCCATACTTACTCTCTGTACTGGTTGGGATGTAAATAATTCAGTGAAGGACTGAGAAAAGGCCCTCAAATATGGTGGTGCCACAAAATGGAAAGAACCGGAATTCTGACTGATGAAAAGCCATTGGACTGTGATATGAGTGGGAATATGCCTGCGTTGTGTTATGTTGCAGGGGTTGAGAAGTTGGTAGTTTCTGTAGCTGGGTATTCACTATCCTGACTAATACACTTTACATAATGATGATAAATCCACAGGACTTGGCTGAGTATCTCATGATTCTCATCATTAAGAGAGTTGAACAAAATCTTTAAGGGACTTGGAGTCTGGGACTGAGTCTCTGGCTTTGTTGCTGTGAGTGCAGAGGGCACGGGACTGTAAGCTTCTTTGCCTAATGAGGTTGTCATTTATTTCCAAACTGCCTGATGAATCTGGGCTCTAGTATTCTGAATATAAACTGACAATTCTGCTTAGGGAAAAAGGCTTGGCAGCCTTGTTCAGAAATAAGTCTTATTCTAAGAAGTTTGTTTTGTTTTGTTTTTCCTTTAATATCAACGCTCTTCAATGCTGTTACACTGCCAAAGTGATTAGGTGCTAGGAGTGTGGACATGGCCTCTAGATCATTAAACCACTAGTTTTGCAACGTGAATAATCTGAACTCAATACCTGTAATGCCATGAGAGATAAATGACTGTGAAATTCCCCGTGCAGGGCTGTTCAGATGGGACTCTGGGGGAAAGCCACCTCACATGCAGCAATATCTGCCTGAGGTGATTAGGCTGTAATTTAATTTTATTTAAATGTGTGAACACTTTTAATAAGGCTCTCGAGGTATTATGAAGTTTGAAGAATCTTTATATTTGAAAAATGTTTTATTTTGCTCGATAACATGTAGAAAAGCCCTTATTGTGATTAGCATTTGAATAGGAGGATCATCTTAATACTCTTGTTATTAATATGACAGATTTGATTTTCCCAAAGGTGACAATTGAACCCAATTCTCAGATCAGCTAATCCATGTATTTATGTGAATTGAACTTTTCTACCTTGTAATTTGGTTCTGGAGTACATTGGATTTCCTTCTGCCCTGTGGGGTTCATGCACCAATTTAAATACCTAAGTTAATGGTCTACTTTTGGCTTGATATGAAGACTTAGGTTTCTTCCCTGAGTTTTGATAGTTGTCCACGTGCTTTATTCTGGCAACAGACCATCTGTTTTGTCATTTGTTTGCTCCTGAACCTTGGTGAAGCTGCATCTGCTTCTGAGACACAAGGTTCAGGTGGGTCCACATCTGTTTTAAAGACATTTGTAGTTAATGATGGTATCTGAGCACTAGCTGATGCTTTTTATATGGAAGTGGGAAGTAGAGCCAGGTGGAGAAGGAAGATGCAATGATTTTTTTTAAACTTCCCTTTGTACTCATCGGTGGTGTTGAATCCCTCAAGTTCCCTCTCCATAAACATATCACTCTTTGCCTTGCTAAGAGTTGTCCTGCTTGTTTTCATGGCCCTCAGTGTCTCCTTGCATTGATTCATGTTATGTTACTTCTACCTTCACCTGTGACCATATTCCGGATCAGCCCTGTGATGTCAAATCCATGGTCCCTGGGTCCGCACTGTGTGTTACTGCTCTGTGCATATTGGCTCTTAGAATAACCACCTTCAAGCTTTGTTTAGAAGTTGCAGGTAATGTGCATCCACCTCTGAGTACAAGAGACTAAATCCTGATAGCTAGCATGTGTCAGATATAGGGCTGGACTGAAATTTAGATTCTTGAAAAATTCCAAGGTCTTTTTCATTGTCAACCATTTTTGTGCCTTGGCTATTTATCTAGGCCAGCTCTCTCTTGAGTCCATTACACTTTACCACCGTTTCCTCTCCAATAAGCTTCCAAGAGCCCCACATTTGGTTCTCCTGATTTCTCCAGACTTTGTTGCAGCCTCTTTTCTGTACATAGTAATATCCTTACTACACTCTAAATGCTCCCACTCTTTTCTCTTCTGGGACCATTCATTTGATTGCTTTTCTTCTCTTGATTGCCTGAATCTTACCCATTCTTCAAAGCTCAATTCAAGTCCTACCCCCTCCAAACCAGTGTAGAAACCTTCTTAAACTTCCTGACAAGTGGTCCCCAGCTACTTTTTGGACACCTCTAGGAATATAAAGCCACAGCACTTCCACAATATACTCATCTTACCATGGCATATCGTGTATGGATTACGTTGTTAAGAACCAGTTAGAGTGTGTCATGGGGTTCAAACATTTGCAAGATGAGCACAGAGCAGGAAATGAATTATATAATAGCAAATATGGATTCTAATCCCTTTTTAGGCACTAACCAGATGTATGACCTTGGGAAACTTAATTCTCCTCTGGGCATTTCAGTTTTACTTTTCTGCAAAAAGAGGGTGCTATATGAATGAACTGACTGTCATATAAAGTTGCTATTAGAAAAAGCCTTTTTTTATAATTTCAGATTAGTGGCATTTCATATTGATAGCCAGATTTTGATTAAAAATCACAGTGTGTCCTTAACTTTGATAAACATAATAAAGCTATTAGTTGATGAAAATTTTTAAAAAATAGATTGGTAAGGAGGTATGTGTAAACTACACTTGAAAATCTCATTATTTCATCTCATTATGAAAGTCTCATTATTTTAGAATCACACCATGTATTCATCCTTTAAATATGGCACTTATTTTATTATTTTGACAGAAAACAACTTTTTCTCTACTTAAAGTTTTTTTCAGCAAATAGTTTCTTGTTATGCCTGCATATCAAATGAAAATACACCTAAATATAAAATTTAGAAGAAAACTTGTATCGGAGGAAATGGTACAAAGATTGTATGGGTGTTACGCTGGTAGATCGGGGCTTTTCCAAAGGAAATGATGGCATGTCAACTAAATATCATGGAGAGGGTGTGGAGAAATGGGAACCCTCTTGCATTGTTGGTGGGAATATAAATTGATACAGCCACTATGGAGAACAGTATGGCGGTTCCTTAAAAAACTAAAAATAGAACTACCATATGACCCAGCAATCCCACTACTGTGCATATAGTAGCAATCCCACTACTGAGAAAACCATAATTCAAAAAGAGTCATGTACCACAATGTTCCTTACAGCACTATTTACAGTAGCCAGGACATGGAAGCAACCTAAGTGTCCATCGACAACAGGAATAAAGATGCAGACGTAGAGAATGGACTTGAGGACACAGGGAGGGGTAAGGGTAAGCTGGGATGAAGTGAGAGAGTGGCATTGACATATATACACTATCAAATGTGTAAAATAAATAGCTAGTGGGAAGCAGCTACATAGCACAGGGAGACCAACTCGCTGCTTTGTGACCACCTAGAGGGGTGGGATACAGAGGGTGGGAGGGAGATGCAAGAGAGAGGGGATATGGGGATATATGTATATATATAGCTGATTCACTTTGTTATACAGCAGAAACTAACACACCATTGTAAAGCAATTATACTCCAATAAAGATGTTAAAAAAATAAATAAATATAACGGAGAAGGACTCATACACAGTGAGGGATATTACTGAGAACTGTTACTTTGAATATTTCAGGATTTGCAAGTTGGTGGCTGCACTCTCTGGCTGGTCTGGGGTTTAAGTCTCCTTAAAAAGCAAGAAGCAGGACTGTTGGTGCAAGAATGATAGCTGAGTGGAGACGTGGAAAATTTTTGCAGTCAGTTTTCAATAAAAAGTGACCCTTCCAAACAGCCAGCAGCAATTCTGCTGGGTATTTGGAGAAGTGGGTGGATCTGGCTTTCAAACATCAAAAGAAGAGGAAATTTTTTTCTTCTAGGCTGGTCTGAAGGGAGAGTGAAATGGCCCTGCTAGGGCAGGAGAGGTAGGATCACAGCCTACTGGTGACAGTGGCTGCTAACAGGCTGCAGCTTCTGTCACGTCACACTGCCAGCATCCACCCTATTGCTGACAGAGACATTGACCTTTGGTAGACTTGATTCACTAAAATAATGAGGGGCCAGAAGAAAATGCATTTGCATAATGTAAAGAGTGTCTGTATTACTGCCCAAGAAGAATGTCATGTAGAATCAAATGCGAAGCATTCTGTCCTTCCTAACTAAATACATGACCCTGGGTAAGTCACAGCCAAAGTACAAAACTCTCAGAGCATCATTTGGATGCAGATGTGATGGGGTTTTCAGCCTTTTTGGGGATCTCTGAAGCCCTCCTTGGTATAGAGGAAGGTATTTGATAGCTATGGTGGAAAGAGTTTGGAGTTAGAAGGCAAATTCTACTTTTACATTTGCTTATGATCCTTGGCATCAGTCGTTTGTTCTTTCTGAGTCTCAGCTCCTAATGTATAAAATGGGAACAATGTTGTATGTGGGATGAATAGTGTAACAATATAAACAATTTTTAAATTACGATGCACAGATTTTAAAAATCATTAATGTCACAGGATCAAATATTTGTGCCATTTTAATTGGAATCCTCTGAGAAGCAGGCACAAAGAAGGGTTTAAATATGCAAGCATTTTACTCATGGAAATGTCTATGCAAGGGAGGATAGGGAGGGAGCTGAGGAGAACTGACATACCTTGATGCAAGTGTGACCTTGAGTGAAGAGAGAGGAAGTTTGGGGGAATGTGTCATAGATTGCTGTGCAGTGTACGTTTTGGCAAAGCCATCCACAAGTCTTCAAGACAAACATGGCTGTGCGGGGGGTCCTGCATCTCCTAGGAACGGGTCTGCCTTAGTATCTCTGTCAAACTCAGCCACTGACTGGGGGAGGCTTGGCTTTGATGCAAAGACGGCAGTGATTACCAAAGTGCAATGGCTGAGTCAATTGTGCTTCTGTTAGTTGGACATCTAAGAGCATTCTCATGGCTGCTATGTATATTTTACACTCAAGGAATTTTCTCAGAAGAACACACAGGGATGACGGGAAGGCACCAGCCATGAAGAGATGTGGGGCACAGCTGGAGGCAGGGGGAATAGCTACTATAAAGGTTCCAAGACCCAGTGAGCCCCCGCCATGTTCAAGGAGGCCAGTATGGCTGGAGCACTGCAAGGAGGGGAGAGTTGTACGAGGTGATGTCAGAGAAGTGGTCAGAGACTGGATAACATAGGGCCTCATAGGTCAGGTGAAACGTTTGAGTTATTTTAACATAAGATGCAAAGCCATCAGGTGAGTAGCCTGACCCTAGTTAAAATGTTTTAAGGATTAATCAGTCTGATGTATGTAGGAGGCAAGAGTGGAAGAAAGGAAACTAGTTAGAAGACCTAGTCCAGGTGAGAGAAGGTGGACCAGGACTTGGACTAGGATAGAAACAGGGGAAGTGGAAGCGAGTTAACTGACCTGGAAGGTAGTTTGGAAGTCTAGTCAAAATGATTTTCTGATAGTTTGAACTTTCTGATAGATTTCCTACAGAGGAGGAAAACATTATTCAAGGGTTTTGCCTTATCTTTGGCTTTAGGACCTTTGTGAATAGAATTATATTTATTAAGAATGGAAGAGTAAGGGAAGAACATATTTTAAAGGGGAGAAAGTCATGTTTTCAGAGTTGGACATGTTTAGCTTGAGCTACTTATTAGACATATTCATAGAATTCATAAAAAAAGTGTTATGAAGGTAATTGGATCTATAGTTTGGAACTTAGAAGGAAGTTGAGATCTGGAGATTCAGTTTTGGGAGTCACTGACAGATGGATGATATTTAAATCTTTGGTACTAGATAAGATTACATGCAGAAGAAATATAACTAGAAAGAGGAAGATGTTATAGGACCAAGTCTCAGAGCAGTCCAACTTTGAGAATTCTGGAAGAGACAGAAAACAAAGCAAAATAGACTGTGAGAGGGCAGCCAGTGGAGTAGAAGAACCAGAAGAGTGTGGTGTTAGGGAACCCTAGAGCACCCACTTCAATGAGGAGGGAGAAATCAGTGATAGTCCATGCCACTTTGAAGTAAGAAGATTGGAGAAGTGGCCATTTAATCCGAAAGTCACTATTGTCCCCCTGATATCAGCTCAAAAAGGTTTAGCAATTGGTCAGGGGTCATGCTGCTAATATATGGTAAAGCCAGGACTCACATGCAACTCTGTTATTATATGTATGTATGTATGTATGTATATGTTTATATTCATTCATTACCTGTGCCTTCCCACCTGCTATGGTTGGTCACTCTATGTTAATCACACTGAAGCTGTAGTCTTATCTCCTGAACCAAATCGGAAGTTCTTTAGAGAAGAGGCAATGGCATACATGCTTAAGTGAGCTCACCTTAGCATCTAACACAGCTCCACTCAAAGAAGGTGCTTGGAGTTTGCCAGCTGGTTGGGCAAGAGTTGCATTTCGCGGTGATTCACCATGCTAGAAATGCAGGCAGAAAGAGTGACAGTCCATAACTGTCATACTGTTCAACTCATGTAGACATTTCTTCTCACTACAGAGAAAATACGTTTCCCTGGCCCTTTCCTGCTTCCAGTATGTCCAGAGGCCACTTCTGAAACAAGCAGACATTAACTGGAGAAATGTGGTATTATTTGAGTCTCCTAAAGCAATTCTTTATTCCCAGGTCTTCCAAGGTAGAGTTTTGGAGTACAAATATAACTTGACTTTGTGACAGAATATGATCTTTTAGACACATTTGCTGTTTCATGGTTCAGTTCACTTGACTTACAATTCTCATAAAATCGGTGTTTTATAACTAGTAGTTACCAACCATGAAACTGTAGTTGTGATTCTTTAAAACCACTATACACGTGGAGTCTAAAGTAGATTTGCAGTTTGAATAGTAGATGTAGAGCATGCATTTATCGGTACAATGGTATTGCCTTGAAAGTGAATCATTTGGTTTTCCATATGCAGACTTGTCTTATTATATGGCAGTGGAGGCCCAGGTGTAAATGCTGACCAGGATTTTATTTATTTTGCTACCATTTAGTATCTGAAACAGGTGTTAGTGGTTTGGAAATGAAGGATACATCATCTGTGTTTCCATAGCCCAACGATTCTGAGACAGCGAGGACCTAAGGGAGTTTGGCCTGGAGAAAACACTGGTGACATGAGAACTGTCAATAAATATTTGATACGCTGTCATGTGGAACAGGAAGCAGGCTTGCTCTGTTTGGCTTCAGCAGGCAGAAGTAGAACTAATATATGGGAATTACATGGAGGCAGATGTGGACTCCAGATTAGGAAGAACTTTCTAATCATTAAAGTTGTTTCAAATTGAAGAGGGCAATTGCATGAGGCTATCAGTTCTCCATGGCTTGGGGTATTAAAGAAGAGAGTAGATTTCTTTTCAAGGATGCTGCAGAAGAGTTCTTACATTGCATGCATGCTTGGAGTAAGTGATCTCCCAGATCAAAGTAACTGAGATCTTGTAAGGTTGGGGGGTGTAGTTTGAAGGGAGGGCAAGCTTGTCCCTATTTCTCTCTCTTGCCCCAGGCATCCCACTATCAGCATGTGTCACTGTTTTCAAGTACGCTGGAAGGTGTATCCCATGACCTGGATGATCAAGGTTAGAAGTCCACTCATATGGATTGAGATATCCTCAGAAACTAGTTACCCTTGGTTACATCTAATATTTTGGCTCCTCTATTTATTCACTCGTCCTGTATCCTATCCCTTCTCCTCTAAACCTACTTCCTTTTACCCCTCCCCCTCTCAAATCTTTCTAGCATTCTCTCTGGAACCTTGTTTCTACAATAAAAAGCACTTCTTATATTCCTAAATGTATGGCTAAATGTCTCCTCTGGTCCCTACAGTAACAAAAATACAGCTCTATCCTGAGTCTTTTGTTTGACTTGCATTCTTCCAAAGTGAGGGATTCTAATTCCTCATCATCCATTTGTCATGTTTTGGGGAGATGGGCTCTGTCTTTTCTTTTTCTCATAATTTTAAATTCCAAATCATTACTTTTTCACTGCCCTGTTAAAAGCTCACACCCTATGAACTTTTTCAGGAGCGTTATCTTCCAGTCTCTGTATTCCACTCTCCTATCCATTTTAGCAGCTGACTCACAGTCTTCCACAAGTTCTGCCTTTATGTGGAGGACACCCAATGTGCATTTAAACAATGTACCCAGCATTTTGGCTGCTTATATTCTTGAAATTCTCAACTTCAATGAACTTCACCTCTAATCTAATCCAGTTGTCTACTCCTGTGGTCAAAATTGTCCTTTTTCAAGTCCCACCATTGCAATTGTATTTTAAGCAATTTATGGAAGTATAATATATGTACAGAATGTGTACATACCGTACATGTATAGTCTGGTGAGTTTTCTGAGTTACACACAACTGTTTGACCAGTACAAGACCAAAAACATTGCCAGCATCCCAGATACCCTTCCAGTCACTATGTTCCTGAGAATAGCCATAATCCATGTAGAATTAGTTTTGACAATTTTATAATTTTTATAAATGAAATCATATATTTTTGTGGCTGGCTATTTTGTTGAACATTGTGTTTGTAGGCTGTATTAATATTACCACATGTAGTTCACTCTTATTGCTCTATAGTATTCCATTATGTGAAGATACAAAAATATATTTATCTATTCTACTCTTCAGTTGGTTAGTTTTCGATTGTCTATTTCAGTTAGTGTTGATCTGAACATTTGGGTACATGTCTTTTGCTGACATATATTTTATTGGCTATATGTCTGCAAGTGGGATTGCCAATTCATGTCTTTTGTGCATATTCAGCCTGTGTAGAAACTGTTAAAGAGGTTCACCAATTCATGGGAGAATCTCTAGTTGCTTTCCATCCTCACAATATCTTCATATTTTCTTCTTCTCCCCGCCCCCCCCATTGTGCTGGCATACCTTTGTGGCTTTGGTTTGCATTTTTGGTATCTGTTTGTTATTATTTTCTAGCTTAATCCCATTAATAGTCACAAAATTTACTCTGAATGATTTCAGTATTTTGAAATGTAGAGCTCTTTATTGTCCAACATATAGTTGATTTTGGTAAATGTTCTACATGTACTCCAAAAAAAAAAAAAAAAAAAGAATTGTGATTTTGGGTGCAGTGTTATATGTGTGTTAATTGGGTCCAGTTCATTAACTGTTTTGTTTAGATTTTCTATATCCTTACCAATGCCTATCTCTTCTTTAATCAGCTATTGCAAGAGGTGTGTTAAACTCTTATTACACTGCTAATTGGTCTAATTCTCCTTTTAGTTGTGTTAATTCTTGCTTTGATTTTAACAAAGCTGTAGTTTAGAGATAAATAGATTTAGAACTGTGCTGTATTTTTATAGGATTGATGTGTTTTGTAAGTACTTTATAGTTAGATATTTAATTTTTAATACAATCTGACAATTTTCATATTTTGGCAGAGTATTTAAACCATTTGCATTTAATAGAATTACTGACTTAGTTTACTACTTTGATAGTTTAGAGTATTTTAAAATATTTTAGTTGTTACCTTAGAGGTAACAACATACATCTTTGACTTATTAGAATATAATAAAAATTATTAGTTTTATCACTTCTTGATTCAGCTAAAATCCTAGAAAAATTTCACTGTTTATCCTTTTCCAACTTTAGTATTATTTCTGTTTAGCATTATCTGTGTGCATTTTAGTTCTAAATATATCAGACACTTCACACATTACATTTATTGTTTTGTGCCATCAATATTCATTTATCGTTAGTCATACTTTTATACTTTTTGGTGTTCTTCATTCCCTCTCACATTTTCACTGTTTTCATCTGGGAATAGTTTCTTTCTACTGAAAAATTCCCTTTTATGTTCCTTTTAGTGCATCTCTTCTGACGACAGAGTCACTCAATTTTTTTGTTTGTTTGTTTGAAAACTGTATTTACTCTACCTTCAGTTTTGAAGGTTACATTTTGCTAGGTAACCAATATTGAGTTGACAATTGTTTTCTTTCATCACTTTGAAGATTTTTTTTCATTGTTTCCTGACTTCCATTAATTCTTTTGAGAAGCCTGATATTTTTGTCAGATAATGTCTTTTTTTCTCTGACTGCCTTTAAGTTTTCTTATTTTCTCTTTGGTTTCCAGAAACTTTTCTATGATGCATCAAAATGTGGTTTTCTTTTCATTTATTCTGCTGAGGTTTCTCAGAACTTATCGAGTCTGTGGGTTGATATCTTTCAGTAGTTTTCGAAATTTTTCAAATAGTATGGCTTTAGATACTGCTTTTGCCCTATCACTCTTTCTTCTTCTTATGGAATTTTAATTACACATATTTTTGACACACATCTCGTGTGCTCTTATCTGTGATATTTACATGTTTTATTCTTTCTGCACTGGAGTTTATATTTTTCTAGGACCTGTTTTCAAGTTCACTAATCCTGTGTTTTTCTGTGACCAATCTGCTCATAAAGTTATCTATCCTTAATTTCAGATATCATATTTCTAAGTTCTAAAATAAACATTTAATCCATCTTTAAAATAAATTTCAATTTTCTGGTAAAATTTTCTTTATCTATTTTGTCCTTCTTTTCCATTAATATCTTTAAAATATTATTAACATTAATTTTACAATCCCCACTTGTCCACTCTATTATCTACTTCAGAGATTGGAAGACTTGTTCTGTAAAGGACCAGACAGTAAAAACTTTAGGCTTGCTGGCTATATGATCTCTGTCTTTATTACTCAATCTACTATTGTAACATAAAGGCAGACATAGATGATACATAAATAAATGAATGAGGCTGTGTTTCAAGAAAACTTTATTCATAAAAAGGGATATTGGTAACATTTGGCCTATAGGCCATAATTTATCAATCTCTGATCTGCTTCATCTTTGGGTTCATTTCTATTATCTTACATTTGTTTTGGTCAGTTAAAATCTTACCTCCTTATATATCTAATAATTTTTGATGATATGCCAGACATTGTGAATAAAGGAGTTGCAAAGGCCTTTTATGATTATGTTTTGTCAGAGATTGTTTCCTTATTTTGTTGTTATGCAGGCAGAGAGATGATCTGATTGCCTCATTTCAATCAAGGTTTGAGCTGTGTCGGGTTTGATTTTAGTTTTAAAGAGATTCAGTCTAGTTCTGGTTTACTTCTGTCCCTATGGATTTATTATCCTAAAATTTTTATTGAAAGCCTGTGGATATTTGTCTCCTTTGTCTTGAAAACTGCAGAGATTTATTCTTCACCTTCAGGGATTTATGTCTTATCTTTTTTAGCCTCCCACCTCAAAACAGCTTCAAAGTTTGGTAATGTCTGAAGAAGCAGAGTAGCAGTATTTGAGGTAAACTCCTTCCCTTGGAAGATTTTTTTTTTCTTAAAATAAGATGTGGATAATTTCATTCTGCCTTTAAAACTTTTGACCTTATACTTCCACCCTCCATACAACCCTAACACTCAAAAAATGCTTTGTAGAGAAAACAAGCCATGCCTCTGAATCCTCTTAAATATCCAATCTAGATTCCTATCCTTGTGTCACCACTAAAAGCTTTGCTAGTTATTCTTTCCTGTGGTGTTGTTCCTCTCCCCTACTCAATGCCTAGCACATGTCTAGATCTGACAAATGTCCCAAGAAATAAAATGAATGGCAATCATTATCAGTTTATTTTAAGATAGTCTCATTCTAGAATTGTAGTTCATCTAGTTCTTATTGCTTCCATAAACCATAAACAGATACCTTTAAAAGTATAGTGTTTTTAATATTTACCTAGGCTTGTAAAACAAGTATATATCTTTACATTGTTAGATTTTTTATTCTCTAAGTTACTTCCTCTAATTGGAATTTTGACTAAAAATATATGACTTACATGTAAATGAGTACTGGAAATTTTTATACAGAAAGATTAACTAAGTTGGCATTGTATATGAACTAATCTTTAGTAAAGCTAACCTAATGAGCAAAAACAGAAGATAGCAGACTGATATTTGTTTAATAATTGATTGATTGATTCATTCATTCATTCATTCAGTCAGTCTTCTACTTACCAAATGAATATATACCAGAGACTGAACTAAGTTGCAGGGTATCTTTTTTTTTTTTTTTTTTTTTGGCGGGCCTCTCACTGTTGTGGCCTCTCCCGTTGCGGAGCACAGGCTCCGGACGCGCAGGCTCAGCGGCCATGGCTCACCCGCCCAGCCGCTCCGCAGAATATGGGATCTTCCCAGATCGGGGCACGAACCCATGTCCCCTGCATCGGCAGGCGGACTCTCAACCACTGCGCCACCAGGGAAGCCCAAGTTGCAGGGTATCTTGATGAGCAGACTTGAAAAGAATTCCGCCTTCATGAGGTTTAAGTTTTGATGAGATGAAGAAAATATTTTCACATATTTTTTAGCTGTTTTAATTTAATATGTGAATTACTCTTCTTCTATCTTGCTTACTTTGCTACAAGAGTCTTCATCTTTTCTAGTGATTCATGATATATGTGAAATCTTTGAGAATTATTATTTTTCCACTCTATGTAGGGATTATGCTTTAAAAGTTCTTCTATATGCTAAGATTAAAAATGCCAGACACCTATCTTTACTCCTGTTACTTTTATGTTTAAATCTTATATTTAAATACTTAGGCATAATTATGATAATGATCCAGATTTCTCTCCCCACCCAAATGACTAACTAGTTATCCCAACATAATGTATTAGTTGTATTACTTTTACTCACTGATTTGAAATGCCTTTATTATTACCATATACTAAATTTTGATGTATACCTATTCTTTTTTATGTCTGCTTTTTAGGATCTTTTCATATATTTTGATTACCATAGATTTAAATATCCAGGATGGTATTATATTTGATTCAGAAGGATAGATACAGAAAGAAATAATAAGGACAATGTGGAAAGGCAATATTCCAGGTGTCACTGGCTGAATATTTTTCAAGTGATGATTAAGCTAACATATAGAGGTGTGAAAATACATGGTCTGTATGACTGGAAAAGTATGACAAAGTTATAGAGAGAAGAATGTTTTTGGCCATTTGTCAGAGAATTCAATTACTATAATAAACTACCCCAAATCTTAATGACCTAATGCAGTAAAAGTTTGATTCTCATTCAGGAAAATCCACTGGGGGTCCTGTGGAACTATGGGTTAGATGGTTCTCCTCTAATTGGTGCACTTGGCAGTCAAGGCTTTTTCCATCTTCTGACTCCACCCTCTGGCTCTGCTCAGTTATGGTAAGAGAGAGAGTACATGAGGAACACAGGAAGTATTTTAGGGATCAGATGTTGAAGAGGCACACACCTATGATTCTTAATGATTTAATAGAAACAATAAGATGAAAGTAAAAGACACATGTAATATAATTACATTTTAAAAATTTCCATATCAGTAGATTTAAAATTACTTTGTCAAATTGTGATAAAAGTTTTTAAAATCCTACTTTCAATTTCTATATTTATATCACTGTGGACCAGTAAGAAACAATGGACAGGCAGTGTTCCATAGACCACACTTAGAGTAGTGTTGGCATGTAATCCTTTGGCCCATTTCCCATTGTCCAGAACACAATGACATCATCTCAACCTAACTGCAAGAGAGGCTGGGAAATGTTTTCTTCTGTGCTTAGAAAAATGAAATAGATTGGTGGGCATCTAGTCCATCCCTGCCACAGAGCTCTAATTAATTTAAATCAAATTTATTGCATTCCTTGCCTAATGTCCTTTTCTGGGAAACTATTGCTTAAGTAATACAACCTGAATACCTTAGCATGACAAATTTACTCATGATTTGTTGTGCTTTTATTAAAGCCCTATACTATAAGTACTTTTTACATATGTAACTTTCCCACTAAACTATCGAAATCAGAGTCTCTCATTTTTATAACAATCCATCTAATAGTGCAATGTTTGACACATAGAAAACTTTCAGTAAATGTTTGTAAGCTGAATTAATTAACATATTAAGCATGATATTATATGATCTGTTTTAGAAGCGTTCTTCTATTATCAGATTGAAGGAAGGCTTGACAAGAAAGTTGGCAAGACTGGGAATAAGAATATCACTTAGGAAATAATTTTTAGTAATCTCAGTTCAATATGTTAAGGGTCTTAATTAAAAGAGCATGGAGATGAAAATAGGGAATTAGAAACAACAAAGTTTCTAGGGTTTGAGTAAAAAGGATTCCTTCACTGGCGATGTAGAATGAAGTATGGATCTCAGATTTCTAGTTTGTAGGACTAGTGGCATTTGATAGCAAGAACATAGAGGGACACAGGAGGATGTGTGGGTTTCAGTGGAAAAGTAAGAATAATGAGCTCAATTTGGGTCATGCTGAGCTTGAGATGCCTACAGAATAATGTACTGTAGTTTCTGCGATCTTCATGTTGTAAAGTCTGTGTGGTTCTTTGTAAACCAAAGAGAACTATTATCATAATGACTTGTAATATATTTCCTCCACTTCGATATGAAAAGCCTCCTCAAATTTTAAAATACATTGGTATGAAAGAGAAATTCTAAACTCTAGAGTCGAGCTATGGTTCATGGCCCCTTTGAAGGGTGGAGATAAGCAGAGAAGGGGTTCAGAACAGGCATGTTGTGTTAAGAAGCTTATCAGGCTGCGTTTCAACTTTCTCCTCTAGCTGTCTAGGACTAGATGGGGGAGTTTTACTCCCCAGTTGCATTGTTCATGATCTTTCTCCTTAGATCGCTTTCTTCATGACTCTCATGCCCATCTCCACCCACCCTCACTTCCCATATTTCTTGCACTCCCACCCCTATTCTAGTCCTGAATCAAATGTGCCCACTCCCTCCTCTCAATCGTAGCTCTTTATTAGCCCCTTCTGTACTGCATACATATGATTTTACTTTTCATTATAGCTACTTATGGACTTGCCCATTCCCACTAGTAGATCATCAAGTTTTTTTTGTTTATTGTCTTTTTAAAGGGAGAAACCATTGCTTAACTACATGTAGCCTGCTATATCTATCAGAATATACACTATACAAAGAATGTGGTACGCCTCAATTTCACCTAAATTGTTCACGTATTTTATCACCCAGAAGGCGATTTCAGCTGAGACTGTAGGAGTGCCAATTAGACAAAAATGATGGGTGGTTGAAGATAGGTGGGAGATTACATTTTCTCAGTCTTCTGTTACCACTTGAGGCTACTTTTCATGGAGTAAAAAATCTCTCTTTGCCTCTTACACATTTCTTCTGGGCGGGGAGAAGCATGTTATCCAGTTAGGGAATTTTGAAAAAAAAGTAGTGAGTTTGAGTAATTCAACCTCAGTGCTCTTGGTTTTTTGTTTTTTGTTTTTTGTTTTTGGTCTCTAACTCTCAGATATGCCTGGGTCCACAGAAGCTGCTTTCTGGTTTACTTTCCTGCCATGAGATACATTTATCAAGTCAGGATCTTCCACTTCAGGGGAGACCTGAAGTTGTACATGGCTTCAGGGATGGGAAAAGTAAAGTGGTCTGATTTGGTGAGGGAATATTTCTGAGCCCATTTCATCATGGTCCAAAGACCAATTCTCTCATCAGCTTCATCAGAAATAAGGTTGTCATTTTCATAGTCATCTCCTATATTTTATTTTCCCCTTGGTTTCAAAGGCAAAAGAGGGTCTGTGGTGGGCAGAATTCTAAAATGACCTCCAAGATTTCTCACTCACTCCCCTTGTATACGTGGCACAGTTTACCTTAGATTAGGAGATAAGGGGACCTTGTATCAAGGAATCGAGGTGGTATCCAGGGGTTGAGAGAAACCCCTGGTTGGCAACCAGCAAGGAAATAGGGACAGTCTCTCAACTGAGTTATGCCAACAAAAGAATGAGTTTAAAAGGGGATTTTCTCTGAGAGTGCCCATATGACAACACAGCCTAACTGATACCTTGATTTCAGCTTGTGATAGTCTAAGCAGAGAACCCAGCCATGCTGTGTTAGATTTCTGACTTACAAAACTCAGAGCTAATGCATGAGTGTTATGTTAAGCTGCTAATTTTGCACATGTGTAATGTTGAAAAATTCAAAAGTTCTACAAAAAGAAGATTTGGGGATAATAGGGGCCATAGCATAATTTTTGAATCTCTTCAAATTCCCCCCCTAAAAACAAAGAACTGAGAATGTAAAACCAAAAACCCATCAACAGCATTTACAAGAAAACTAAGTAACAAGATAATTTGCTGTGAACTCCAAATATAAATGGTGGGAACAAAACCAGAGCTACAAGACCTACCTGGTATCAGGCCAAATTGGGGAGAACTTCTAATTCTCATATTATTTTTTAGTCCAGTCTGCTACAACAGTAAGCCCCCTAACACTTTCAACCAGCTCTGTTATTTAAAAACACAAACATCTGAATTTTATAGCTATTTAGTACCTGAACATTTAGCTTTTCTGGGTTCTCTGCTTTAAGTCAGCCTGCTCTGAGTTTTCCCTATGACTGGCTTAGGTTGGAGGTGTTTGCCATCTGCTAGTCAGTTATTCCCGTCTCTTTGCCCTGCAGTTTCTAAAACTGTGTTGCTGTTGTTTTGTCACTCTTTGTCTTTGTGGGTTTATGCCTTTAAAAAAGAATCTGTTTACTGTTACTGTGTTGGTGTCTCAGGACAAAGTTAAGGTAAATGCATTTGTTCAGTCTACTATGTTTCACCACGTTTGACTTCAACATTTAGAGAGCAAAGAGGCTTTCAGGAGATCTGCCCCCAATCATGGGGAGATGGTGACCCCCCTTCAGAACTCCATTCTGCACAGAATACATGTGTGAAGGGTGTTGGTTGTGTCTGCCCACTGCCAATTGTTTGCTTCTTAACAAAATGACTTGTCTTCCAGAAGTAGTCCACACATTTGTTGGGAAAGATTTTCTTGAAGAAGAGGGTTTGGAAGGATACAAAGTACTTACTTTTGAAAGAAGAATTGGTGGAGGGATATTGATGGTGACAGGAAAATTCCACTCTTTCCTGCATATATATTTATTGCATATATTTATGATTAAAACTACATGCATATGATTAAAATAATTAAACAGATAAATGTTGGGGTTTTTTTTTTTCGGTAAAAGATAGAAGGAATGTAGGAAGGAAGAAAAGAAGGAAGAAAAGAAGGAAGGAAGTAGAGAAAAAGGGGGGAATTCCTTGATAATACAGAGCTACACTTAGGTACCTCAATAGCCAATTTGTCAGTAGTGATGATGATGATATTGTTGTTGATGTTGATGACAAGAAGGATGCTGACCACTATTGCCTCGCGTTTTACTTTGGATTTGAATAGCACTGGGGCTTGGCAGCTCACTGCCTGGACACCCTGCTTTGGCTCTCAGTTCTAACTAAGCTTTGCTCATGCTTCTTTGTTAAATACCAATGAAATTCATAGATCTTTGCTACCTTAAGCGTAAGAAAATTCAGTGCAAAATCCTGGCTTATGTAACTTTGAATTCAGACCTTGACAACTAGACAGGATTTATCTCATGCATATGTATTAATTTTAAGTGCTTTTCTGTAACAGTCATTTGACATTTAATATACCATAATTGTATTATTAAATTTAAATGCGTATTTGCAATTCTAAAAGCACTACTGAACTTTATGGGTGAAAAATACATTCTCCTTCACCTTGGTTCCTTCTCATCCACCAGTTCTTCTCTAGGCTTTATGATCTCTGCTACGCTTAACTTGATTGGAGTCCCTTCCTTTTTTTTTCTCAACTTTAGATTCTCAACTTCCTATCTTTTCCCACTTTCTAACATTCTCTCCTCTCTTCTCTCTGCAATTCATGTTCCCTCACTGTTCCTGCATCTTCCTTCTTCCCATGCGGCCATATCCAGTGCTCCTGTTTTCTGCAGTTGGTCCCTCCCTCAGTCCCATCTCTCACACATCTGTAGGGCAGCTTGAAGATGCTGCTGTGGCTTTCATCCCTCATCTGTAATCTTTGAGCACAGGGGAAGGAAGCACTTCCAGACATTAAAGTGACCTGTCATTGAAAAAGCCTGTCTCCCGTAGTAATGAGCTCTTGAACAGTGCTTTCAGGAAGGGTCTGGAAGGGATGCTGAGTGTGGGAAGCTGGTGGGGGGGGGGGGCAATGACTTGGACAACCTTTGAGGCTCTTGCTTCTTCAGGATACAGTCTCCTCTTCTTTACTCACTTTGCTCTAACAGCTAATAAAGTGCTGCTGGTTGTCTAGCTCTCCACTGAAAACTCTTGCTTTTGACCTTTTAGAATGGCAGGTGTCAGTGGGGTCTTAGACATCACTTCTTTCAACACCATCATTTTCATTAGAAATAGAACTGAGACCCAGAGAAGGTAAGTCTTGGATTAACCTTATCGGTGGCAGAGCTGACAAAAAGGCCCTGGTCTGTGAATCACGCTCAAGCGGTCCTCACTCATCCCATCGGGTTCAGCCACACGAAACGTCTCGTGGTGAGTTCCCTGAACGTGACCTTCCATTCTGTGGCTCTGTCATTGCTACGCACTTACATCTGTTCATACAACTTTTCCAACTTCCCCTCATATAGTTAAGTTTTATTTCTCCATCAATATGAAAGTCAGGCATTACCTTCCCAGAAACTCTTTCTTGACCTTCCTCCACCACTTCTGTCCCCCTGTCTGTCTCTGGTGCCAAAGTCCTGTGTTCTATCAGCACCTGAGTTTAATTCTATTTGTACTTAATCACACAGTACCTGTATTGAATTTGCCTATTTATTAACCATCACCCCTACTAAAATATGAGCTTCTGTGGGTCAGGGTCTGTGCATTATTCAACTTACCATTCTCAGGATCTGGCACAGAGCCTGCCATAGAAGGATTTAACTTTTTGTTGTTGTTGTTGAATTGAAAAATTAAGGCTGCTAATCTCCCTACTACTTCTCATAAGCCCCTTTTAGCACTGCTAAGCTCTGTGAGTAAAAAAATAGATCCTCCTTCGTCTTGGTTTCTTACCATATGCCAGTTCTTTTCCAGGCTTTGTTCTGTCTGCTGCTCTTATCCTGACTGATATTCGCTTCTCTTTCCTCGATTTTAACTTCTCAATTTCCTTTATTTTTCCATTTCTTAGTGTTTGCTGTGCTTCTCTCTCTGCAGTCCACATTCCCTCAGTCTTAGCTGCTGCTTTCCTTTTTTTGGAAAGAAATTACATTTCCATGCTGTGTGGAAATGTCTACTGCTTCTCTTCACGGCAAAACATTTTCCCCTGATCAGCCCTTCAACCAGTCATATCTCTCCCTTACCATGTAGGGCGGTTTCCTGCTCAAGAGGGAGGTTATCCTGTACTTTGCAGACCCTTAGGCTGGGGAAGAGTGGACTTCAAGCAGCACACAGGCTCTGATTTTATTAATGCCTTCCTCCCTCTACAAAAGCTATTCTGGGAAGATCCTCCGAGGGTCTAACAGTTTAAACCAGTCATTATTTCTTTCCTGCTCTGCTAAAGTTCTTGACCTGTTGACCTAATGATGATGTGTGGTGGACAGGTACTACAGCTTACCTCCTTCTTTCTAGACATTTCTAGACATTTCCAGTGTTTATGTTCATGGCACAATAGGTTTCCAGTCAGCCCACCACACAGACACATCCTACCCTAAAAACCAGGTTTAGGAAGATTCAGTGACCTCCTTACTCTTGCTTCTTTGAGTTTTCATTATAGTTGGAGGAATCATCTTCTAAAGTTTAAACTCTGTCAAAGAAAAAAATTCCATTTTCCTTCCCAGTGGTGACCCTCCTTAGAGGAGGATTATACTATGGGCCTTGCTTTGACTAGAGAAACATGAGAATTGTGTGTCACTTCTGAGTAGATATTTTCAGAGTTTACTATGATTCCATTTCATTCTTCCACTCAAGATAGAGGTTATTCTGTTAACACAGTCCTAGGAGTAAAGATGATAGAAAACAGAGCTTCAGGGCTTCCCTGGTGGCGCGGTGGTTGCGCGTCCGCCTGCCGATGCAGGGGAACCGGGTTCGCGCCCCGGTCTGGGAGGATCCCACGTGCCGCGGAGCGGCTGGGCCCGTGAGCCATGGCCGCTGGGCCTGCGCGTCCGGAGCCTGTGCTCCGCAACGGGAGAGGCCACAGCAGAGGGAAGCCCGCATACCACAAAAAAAAAAAAAAAAAAAAAGAAAACAGAGCTTCGGCTGACCCACTGCAAACATGTAGCCTGAGCAAGAAATAACCTCTGTTCATAAGCTGCTGGGTTGGTGGTTATAACCAAGTGTCTCAACACATGAATTTTGGGGGACCCAAATATTCATTCTATAGCACCAAGCCTAGCTTGACAGCTATTGGCGGGGAGAATGGAAGAATGAACTTTTCACTGATGTGACAGGTGGAAGCATTTGTGCAATGAACTTCCACTCGACGTGTGTGATGTTCTAAAGTCATGGAAAGGGCTTAATAACTCGCCACAGACAGTGCATCACAGTATTTGATCAGTTCGCTGCTGCAGCCATTCTGTCTGACAGCTTGGGCGTTGTCAGGGAAAGGCCTGGAGACATGCTGGACTCCTGTCTGTGGTAGACTACATGAGTCTCAAGAATGGGAGACTACAGTGAGCCGATAGCTGACTTGAGAGAAGGAATTAAGAGCTTCAGTGTAAAACCAGACCATTAATGACTGAGGCTAGAACATTGGGAAATAGTCCAGAAAATCTAATGAGTGTTGCCTAATTTCCCAAGTCTAGTTTTCAAAGAACACACCTTACAGAACGAGAAGTACATTCTTCTAGGATTAATAAAAGAAGCCTGTTATTATATACTGTTTCCCCAGTGGACCATCTAGATGAAAAAAAAATCTGCAAAATGTGTTAGAGCTTCAATGAAGTTGAGAAAAATTTATGGATGATAGACCCATAAACAGTGATTCGACAAAAACTGGCCAACTTAACCTGAAACTGAGTTCAGAGATCAAGAACAATTAATCCAGGCTCACCCTGGGCGCCCCATCTGAGATGGCATGCTCTCCACGCGGGTGGACTTTGAGCTGAAGCTAAGGTGGCATTTACAGTCCTCTTAAAATAGCAAAAGAGTTTGTCATTCCACTGGTATGGGGTTTTCTTTTCGCCTTTACACTTGCCACATGAAAGCTGCTTTTATATGCATGTCACCAGACTGTCTTTTTATAAATCACTGCTGCCTTGCCAAATAGATATGTGCATTGGTAAGACTGTCCTTTTTTGCATTAGTCTCATAAATCAACATCACAGAACAATTCCCAGCATAGGTAGTCTTTTAAATTTAAAATTAGGAAACATAAAAAAGGAGGCTGTGATAAGGAAATTTTAAAATTTCTTAAGAAATTCTGTGTGTTTGTTTGAGAGAGTGAGAGAAAGAGAGAGAGATTGAGCCAGAGAGAAAATATCCTTTATTCAGATGCTCTGAGTTATGAGGCAGAAGACACAGCAGTGTTTGGAGGAGAAATACACAGATAGAGTTTTCCTTTGTAGCTTGGTACAGGTTTTCATTTTGTGACCCCTGAGAGGGAGGCTCTCTTTGATGTTGCCTCAAGTATCACTGGACTCACTGGTTCACCCTAAAATGCATGTTCTTGAGAAAAAGAACACGACTCGTGTTGGCCAAAGAAGGTGACAAATGGATGACTTTCAATGGAAAAAATGCTAAATATTGGGATAACTTTAGTCTATTGAGAGCTTACTCTATGCTGGGAGCTTTCTAAGCACTATCCCTGTAAGAACATATTCAGTCCCCACAGGAAACCTCTAAGGTAGGCACCACAGTTGGGTCTTTGTATAGAAAAGGAAACTGAGGCATAGAGATATCATTAAATAACTTGGGCAGAGTCACACGGCTAATATGTGACAGGGCAGGGTTTGAACATGGACAGCATGGCTCCGGGGTCCGTGCTTCTCTAGCAGCAAACCTATAATTTTACCACAGATCCTCTCCAATTGAGAAATGAAATCCATGAACAGGGCCCTGCCTTTCTTTGATGACCAGTGTGGATATTAAACTGTGGGCTCAGAATTGACAAAGCTCTTGACCTTGCTTTAAAGTGCTTTCCAAAATAGCTTCTATCTGGTGTGAAATCTTGAAGGGGACAGAGTGGACCGTCATTCTTAAAGGTACATGGGGTAGCCCAAGTTCAGTCTAATCATTGCTGGGGCGATCTGTGGCTCTGTCCAAAGTGTAACTTTATTATCTATTTGGTGCATGATATATGGGAAATTCACTTCCCTTCTCCTTAGTTTAGTTGACTCATCTGTAAAACAAGGAAGATAATAATACTGGTGTCATAGGGTATGTTGGTAAAAGTATGTATTCTTGGCCTTCGGTAAACAACAAAACATGACAGTCATCATTAGATTTTAGCCTGGATGCCTGTTGCCACATCCTTCGCTCGTGGGCTCTGTTTTCCAGGATTAGGTTTGCAGAGCTTTCCTGAAAGCCTACTTAAGCCAAGAAGACTTACCTCAAAGGCCCCTCTAAAGAAAGAAGAAACCTCTTCTACTCTTTGATTCTTTAAAAAGTGAACATTGTGAGTCAAACTAGCAATGTACAGATCAGTGGAAACAAAACAAAACATTTTTTAGCAGTCAGGGCAGTGAGGTGGAAACCAGATTTCACACCTTAATGAGGCAAAGCAAACCCAGGATATAGGTTCTATTTGAAAGTATCCCAAGAAAGCTAAACTCAGATCTATCCCACAGAACACACCTGCCCAGCTTAAGAAAGAGCAAAGCCGTCCCCACTGGCTGCCATCCTCTCTCCAACTCTTTTTGCTGTTCAAAAGAATCCTCTACTAGGGACAGAAGGGGAAGATTTATTTCAGTCATATTCCTGAGAACTGATCCCTTACCCTTATATACCTGAATCAGAATTTTCTGGGAGATGGGAAGAACAGGCATGTTTTTAAAAATCTCTCATACTAATTCTGAGATATAATTTGCTCCAGCTTGACACCGCTGTGTGTTTTAAGAGCCTTTACGTAGATGCACAAACATATAAGGAATAAGTTTGAAGTGATGTTAGTTCTCAAAGCCATACACACACAAACACAATAATTCCCATGACTTTGTTTACTTCCCATGTTTATTTATCTAACGGTATCTAAATATATTGAAACATATTTTAGAACTCACTTCCAGAAAAAATATTCATCCTCCTTAATTAACTGTTATGCTTTTGTTCCTATTAATAACTAGCATCCTCTAATATTTCTGCTTTGGCCACCAGGAAGCTACATGCAATGCTTTGTAATTATCATAGTTCAGATTTTTGGTAAATGTATGTCCTCCCCCATTTTTGTTATTCTGATGCCTAATGTCAAACACAGTCTTTTTTGTAAGACACCCCAAGTCCTTATTAGAAGTTGGTTCTATGTAAATAATTTACTAAAAAGAAAAACGGATATTTATTCTCCAAGAATGCTTAAACTGGATTGTACAGGAGTTTCACATTAAGATCTCTCCTCTCCTCTTTTCCCCGGGGTCTCACAGGTAAGTGTGCCTGGAGGTGCCTTCCTCCTCATCTTGTGATAATAATACACAACAAACGTTAATCCAGATGGGCACTGTCTCGTGTGAACAAGGAGTTTTCAAGGAGGTCCATCTGAAAGGGCTTGGGGATTATGCGCTACGTCATAGCTTTTCACATAGCTTTTCACATAAAGGTCTGAAGATAATCATTTCTGAGAAAAGATGAGAGGGACCCAACCCGTGGGGCCTGAGAAATAATGACAAGTCTGGAGAACGGGCCGGATAAAAGGAGGGTAAAGGACATTGTCAGCATGCCATGAGGAGGCTTTGGTTCAATGGGAACACGCTAGAAAAAAAACGATGAAAAACACACAAAGAGCACATGATGCCTCTGCTCTGCTCTCCCACGTGCCTTGATAAATAGTAGTCGGCAAGGAGATGAAGGCCCTTTTCCCCAGACAGCACCGTCCAGGATGAGGTACCCTCCCTCACTTCCTTGCTGCCTTTCCTTTCTCAATCCTCAGCGCCTCTTCATTTCTTTTCCTACATTCCCCACAGCATTATTAGGCTTTCTTTTCTGTACACTTTGGAGATTTCTGTTTCATCTCAGTCCAATGACATCCAAGTGTTTAGCTAAAAGTTGCTGTGGTTTGTTTTGTGGTTTCCTGGAGGAGAGTCTGGTGTATGGTTTGCGTGTTTCAAAAGCAGCTCCCTGTGTTTCAGCTTCTCCTCTCCTGGCAGAGCTGTGACAGTCTGTCCCTCTCCCAACCCAGGCTGCTCAGACCTGTGCCTGAGCCCCTGCTCCGGCTCCAAGCTCAGGTCACCCGCCTGTCCAGGGCAGGCACGAGGCAAGCGTTCATGATTCACCTGGAAAACACAAGTCCCCCACGCCTCTCTGCGGGGAAGCCTAGCAGCTCTTTCCTCAGTTGCAGGGATGTTTCAGGCAACCCTCCATCACTAGAAAACACCAGATGGGATGGATAGAGGCAATTTTGCAGAAAGTGCTGCGAGATTGGCTTGCTCAATGGTCTTTCCAGCTGGAAGCAGAGCGGCCAGAAAGCACTGCGTTCTCAGCCCAGTTTCATCGCCTCAAGAACTACAGATGGCTTCCCCGAGCACCTGAAGTCTGTGCTGCTTTCCTGGACAGAATACGCTGCAAGCTGCGGAAACTCTTTTGTCTTTTCATAGTGCAACTCAGACCCCAGTTTCTTTCTGCCTTGAGAGTGAGAGTAGAGGACGCAGAGTAGAAAGAGCCAGAAGGTGGGGAAATGAATGCTTAACATTTGAAACTCCCTGGGACTGACCAGCTGCTCAAAAAGGTACATCAGGGGATATTTATAACACAGCTTCCTGTGGGCATGTGTAAACAAAACTTTGAAAATGGTCCAGCTCTCTTCCTCCAGAAAGATGTGGGTTTACCAGTTGAGCTTGAATTGATTGCATGACTCTTACGTATTACTAAGTATAGCATATTTTCTTGTGCTTTTCCTTTTTTTTTCCTTTTCTTACTTTTTGACCCTTACTTGACTGTTTAGTTCTATGAACATCAGCCTGTGGTCAAACTGTCCGGGATCAAGGCATTGGCACAAAGAGCCACTGTCTCTGAATTGTTTCTGCTGCTGTTTAATGAGCCTTAGGTTTTAATTTTAGCCGAGTGTTGGGGGCTGGGGATGTGGCTAAGTGGCAGATCTGGCATCATAAAGGCTTTAGAAGGATGAGTAACCCTGGGACAGCTGTCAGAAAGGCGGGAAGAAGTGGGCTCTGGTTTCACAGAGCTACCCATAGGAGCCACCAGCGGTTACTTTGTGTTGGGCCCAGGAAAATGCCACCATCAGTCGAGACCTCTCAGTTGCTGCCTGGTGTCTTGGAAATTATGTTGAAAGACTATATATTTTTCTGATTGACAAATGATTTGCTTTTTTTCCCCCTTATTTCTCTATCCAAAACCAAGTTCCAAGCCTCTTGATCTTCCTTTCTACATTCCACACTGTTTCCTAAGACTGCTAAGTGCATATAGGCACCAGACAGAATCTTTCTGGCCAGAGAGGAACTATTTCAGTCTGGGCTTAGACTTGTATTATACCTCTCATTATTTCTCAACCATTATTTCTCAACCACTAGGGCTGAGGAGCAAAAAGAAGAGGCACTGATAATCTTAAACTCAAGATCCCCTAAAAGCTGGCGGGCTGGTGCTTACACTGAAGCAAGCCCGCTGGGATACGGGATTCTTCTTCAAGATGGCCTTCTTTCTTCAAGTAAAGGAGGCTGACAGCTCATACTTGCCATCACTCACACAATGCAGGGAATTCTATTCAGGAAGCCACACATGAGTCCGGCTGCTGGCCAGGCTAAAGAAAAGTGCAGGGCCAACCAGGTAACAGGCAGGAGTGAAGGATCCTGACATAGTAACAACCTTTGTACAATAAAATATCTTTATATTAAAGGACTTGGAAATTGTCAAAGTCCTTTTGTATTTGTTGATTCATTTCAGTCCTATACAAAACCTTTAGTATGACAAGGGAAGCCTAGCCCAGAATCTATCGGTTTTCTGTCTAAATCCTGGAAGGTGAGTCAAAGCAGTATTTGTCCAGCAACTCGAAACTTGGCTGAATGGTTCTTATATTGTGTGGGTTCGTTCAAGAGGCTTGGGAATGTACAAAACAGAGCACCATGTAGTTTTTGAGTCGAAAAGATCGCGTGGACATTTGTACAAATAACAGAACAAATGGGTTAAGGAATGAAATTGTGCAATTCGATTTTTGCTATGTACTCGAAGGTAGATCCAGTACCTAAAATATTGTTTAATTTAATGCTTACCATAACAGTTCTGTCCTCACTGATATGAGGAAACCGACGTACACAGACAAGTGATTTACTAACCCACAAAGTTAGTGAATGATGATGCCAGAATTTAAATCCAGGTCTAATTGACTGTAAATTTTTATAATATCCAGTTTCATCCAGATAATGTCTAAGGCACTACATAGTGTCTTCTCACTTGTAAAACATGTTCACACACTCCATTGCACTGGATCCTTATCACCCCTATATGAGTTGGGTAGCATGATATTGATAGATGAGGGAATTGAGACTCAACTAGTTAACTGATTTTCCCAGATCACAAGGCTAGCAACTGGGAGAGTCAAGACTCCATCCGTGTTTCCTTTTCAACATTCTTTTTACTATTTTGCACTGCCTGCCTGGTAAACAGTATCAACAACCATTGTTTATGGAGCTATTACTTCCTCCCAGACACTAAACCAAACATTTAATGTGGCTTCTCCCACTTAACCCTCACAACAAAGCTAGGTGAGCTAAGTACCATTATTACTCTAATTTTGTAGACAAATAAGTTAAAGAATCTGCTCCAAGGTTACACAGCTAGTAAGTGGTAAGACTGGGCTTTTGTCCCAGTTACTCTGACTTCAGAATCCAAACCTTCACATCTCCTCCTGCATGCTGTATAATGTGCCCAAGGTGCACAGGTCCATGCGAGGATAGAAGAAGGAAATATTGATTCCAGCTAAAGAGATCTCCACAAGCTTTGGGAAAGAAGTGACATTTGAGCTACGCCTTAAGAGATTAAGTATCTAAGGAACAGATAGGCTTAGTGACTTGTTTAAAATTTCATAAGTTCACTCAAATACAGCTTTTCTTGTACTCAGATTCAGACATTTTTTCAAGAATGTATAACACAGACCCATCTAGCTGTTCCTTTCTTTTTCTCTGTATACGTTATTTCCCTCTCCTTGAGCCACAAACAAAGAAATATGCAGAATTTGGAAGGACAAACCCTCAGACTCTCCAAAGATTATGTATAAAAATATGTTAGTGTCATTCCATGGAGTCAAGTACAATTGCTATAAATTGAAAGCATATATATTCATGCCCAAACTAACTCAAATCCTCTTGCTAATAAATACAGCATCGATTTGCTCTATGGGTATGTGGAATCTAAAACATACAAGTATATTAATCCAAACGTGAGAAATGCCCTAGCAAAGCTTCCATTCATGAAATGACATAAAGCCGAATAAAGCTTGACTCTATAGTCAAATTTTTAAAAAGCTATATTTCCGTACAGTTTTCAAACACGTGTAAAACTCTTTTCCATGTGAAATAAATACAAGTCCTGAGTAGTTTTAATTAGCGATCTTGGAGACACGCTGCACCTGTTCCAATTCATCTGCAGAGATGAGAACCCTTCACCCTTTTCACTTGCTGACAAGTTAATAGACATTTCTAACTCATGCCAGCACATGGAGTTTTGCAGCTTTCTTGTGACAGGTGAATAATAAAGCTGCACAAGAACGTGGCAACTCTACATAGAAAATCCTCAGCGAGTGTAAATTCCTAAGCAGAGGCCTTATGTCCCCCATTGTTCTGCAGGCCCGTGCACGTGTAGCTGATGTATCACTTTGTTTTTATTAACAGAGTTATTGAGGTGTAATTTACATAGCATATAATCCTCCCATCGAAAGTGTACAGTTCAATAAGGTTTAATATATTTACAGAGCGGTGCAACCATCACTAGAATCTAATTTTAGAACATTTCCATCACCCCCAAAAGAAACCTCATGCCCATTTACAATTATTCCCTGTTCACCCCCCAACTTCAGTCCTAGACAACTACTATTATGTTTCATTTTTACTACACTTTAGTATAGAAGATATTGACTGTTCCATATGCTTGCTGCTTTGTGTATTGGGCCAACGAATAATTGAATGGTGCTTGTATTCATTGGAGAACATGATATGATATGGGTATTACATGGCTCTATGTGTGTATATGTATGAGCATCTGTAGTCTTATGTCCATGCACTTAGGCTAAACGAAAATGCAAGAAATCCTTCCTGAAGAGAAGCAGAGATTGGAAGTCAGCTTACACTTTGATAGCAAAGTTGTCAGCAGAGATATTTAGTATAATAAGTTGCATTTTACTAAGAAAAGAACAAAACTGGGACTTCCCTGGTGGCGCAGTGGTTAAGAATCCGCATGCCAATGCAGGGGTCACGGGTTTGATCCCTGGTCTGGGAAGATCCCACATGCCGCAGAGCAACTAAGCCCGTGCATTGCAACTACTGAGCCTGCGCTCTAGAGCCCGCGAGCCACAACTACCAAAGCCCATGCGCCTAGAGCCTGCACACCACAACGAAGAGTAGGCCCCTCTCGCCACAACTAGAGAAAGCCCGCGTGCAGTAACTAAGACCCAACGCAGCCCAAAATAAATAAATAAATTTATTTAATTAAAAAATGTAGTGGTAAAATGTTATTTTTCTTAAAAAAAAGAACAAAGCTACAATTACAGTGGACTCTCCTTATTTGGAGATTCTGTTTCTGCAGCTCCTCTAAAATTCATTTGTAACCCCAACATCAATACTCATGGTTTGCAGTCATTTTCAGAAATGTGTAGAACAGCAAAAAATTTGAGACCCTTGGCTCCCTTCCCCCATGGTCCTAGCTGAGGTCCACCAAGGGGACACTTTGCCTTCTTGTTTCAGCTCCCAGATAGAGATGACCACGGATGGAGAAGATCAGGGCAGTGCAGTATGGTGCAAGAAGCTTCAGCTCTGGGGCCAGTCATACGGGGTTTGAATCCAATTCTGGCACCTGTTTGTTAGTGGAGCAGCTTCAGGTAAGTCAGTTAAAACTTCTGAACCTGATTTCCTGATTTACTTTTTTGTAAAATAAAGAGATTAGAATCTACTTGAATGAGATTAAGATTTAGGATTATAATCTATGGGATGTCTCTCTCTTTCTCTCCCTCTCCCTCTCTCTCTCCACTATCTGTTTCCTCTAGGGGCACTAGTTCACTATTCACTAATTCCATCTTCCTGGGGAACTTTATAGCTATTGTGAATAATGAGAACCAACTGTACATTATAGAGACTGTTGATTGTGATGGTGAGGAAGGGGAAGCTTTTCTCATAAACTTTCCATGGATAGTTTATCCTATGAAATAACTACAACTCTCTTCAAATTTCCTTCTTTCTTAATACTCCACTTTTGTATGTAGAGGTCACTCCTAAGTTTCAAAAGTAAGATAGAAAAGAAATCTTTGGAACCTCACAAATTAGGAATTTATTTTGTTGCAAGTAACGCAAATCTGCGTGACAAGACTTGCACACAGGGGTTTGTTATTCTCACATAACAGGAGATTTTAGGGTTGAGATGCTGGTGTTTGCTTAGCTGCTCAGGGTAGAAACCAAGGCTGCTACCATCCTCCCACTCTGTCATGCTCAATGATGTCTCTCGTCCTCATATTTTTTGCCTCATAGACACGAGATAGCTGCACAAGCACTGGACCTCATGGGAAAAGAGGGGAGGGAATAAGGGCACAGAACTTTATTCAGAGTCTGTTCCCTATCAAGATCAGAAAAGAAGCATTTTACCAGAAATGACTCCAAGTGACTTTTCCAGAGGTCTCATTGGCCAGAAATGTGCTGTGTGTCCATTTAAGACCAACTTAGACATTTTAATTTATAACCTGGACTGGTCATATTGCTATCCCAAACAAAATCAAGTTTTCATAAACCATGAAAAAGAGGTCATGGGCATTGGATATCCTGGAGACTAAATTGAATTGAACACAATTTTTGGGTATAAGGAGACTGGGGCCCCATTTGAATTTCTGATGTGATATCTATCCTGGTAGGTAGCTCAGGTGCAGAGATATTCCCTGGCTTTAACCCTGTGCCATAGAATGTAAAACTGGCTTTCCAGGATTGGGATTCAACTGATCCTTCATCCCACTACGGCTCAGGAGCTTCCTTTGTGACTATTCTGTGAAATATCTTATTCTCTGGAAAGAATGTAAGTCTATTACATGGATACAAACTTGAAGAATTATTTCTGCAAGTTGAGTATCTTGTTAAAAATAAGAAAAGAGACATTTTCAAATAAAACTGTCAGTCAGAGGATGAGAAGCTGAAAATCTTCATTCAGTTTCCCATGTGTATTTATAACTCTTGAGGCAAGGTAGGATATAAGGGCTGCCCCATGACAATGTAAAAGTCTTAAAAACCAGAATTTCCCAACCAGATTTTTGAGAAGTATTCCCACATTATTCTAGGCCCTTTTAAAAAAATATATATTTCATTAAAATATAACAGGTTTAATTCAATAGAAGTTAATTTTATCAATTCAGTACATAAATGTAATACATGCATTTATTTCATGGCCCACTAATATTTCTATTAGTGCTCAAAAAGATTAATCTTAAAAAACTTTTAAATGTTAGATTTCTAGTAAAAATTTTAACGTGCATGCTGTCAATGACTAATAGTGTCTTCCAAGATCCCATAAAAATATCAACAAAATTATATAATTTAGGATAAACTTATAAGCCCCTGGAGTTTGAGAACAAAAGTGAACTCAGGCCAAAATATGTCAATAAGAATCAGTAATGATGAAACTAATAAATTTGACTTGGGAAACAGGTCATGTTTTATGTATGGTCTGCCCCCTGAACTAAAACATTTTGCATCCAGGACAGTGGTTAAGAAAAGCATTTGATTCATTATGTTGTCTATCCCTTGCTCAAGGTCAGAGAAGACTATTTAAGTAGAAAACTAAGCAGCTGCTCCTCACCCCCACATCGTGGTGACTATTTCCTGGACCTTAAGAAATCATTGTGTAGAATAAAGTGGTGACCAGTATCTGGGGTCAGCAAAACCTGAGTTAAACCCTAGTTCCATGACTTACTAGTTTAGGCACTTTACTAAGTCTCTCTAAGTATTAATTTTCTCATCTGTAAAATGGGAATAATAACAGTACCTACTTCCAAGAGTTGTGATGCTTATTCGAGGTGGTATACATAGCACAAGTAGCCCAAGAGTCCACATACATTAAGTACTCAATAGCTGTTCTTACTTAGCATCTATCAAGCTATTGTTGTGCTTCCTGCCACCATCATGTGCACACACAAGGGAGGAGAAAAGATGAGAGGGGAATGGAGAGAAGAAGGGTGGAGGGAGAGGGAGGGGTTAGGGATTGTATAATTTGCCATAGACTGAGGGTACTGCAGGAGGGTCGTGGTCTGAGGAGTGGAACACGTGCTGCTTGACATGCATTGTCCTGTTTCTCCTTAATAACAGCACAAAGGAGGAGTCGTTCCTGGGAAAAATCTTGAAGTACTTGATGCTACAATTGCTCTCTTGAATATAGTACATAACTTAAGAATTACAGATTGAACATGTCTCCTTGCCACACTGTGGAAAGACACAGACACTGGAGCCTAAGAAAAGTCCACCTTAGAAATACTGGCTATATGCAGAAAACATGAACAGGTAGTTACAGAGTTACTGGATCAATAAAACAAAAAGAGGAGTAATAGAGAAAGCAAAGAGTTAGGTGAAGACTGATACAAACAGAAGGCAAGATACAAAAATACTTTAAACTCTAAAGAAGTAGTTCTCAGTTGAGGGTGATTTTGCACCCCTTCAGCCCCTAGGAAATATTTGGCAATGTCTGGGGACAGTTCTGGTAGTCACGACTTGAGGGATACTACTGGCATTTAGTGGGCAGAGGTTAAGGATGCTGCTAAATATTATACAGTATATTATATATGCTGCTATATACTACACAGGGCACTCCCTCAAACCAAGAATCATCTGGCTCAAATGCACATAGTGCTGGGATTGAGAAACTCTGCTCTACAGGAAGGTTGATGATGATAGTAGAAATCAGGGGTGTTAATCATGAGAAGTGACCCTACAGGAAATGGAATCATCCTTAAGATGCAATTGAAAGGCTTTTTGCTAATTCAAAAGAAAAATAGAATATGGCTAGAAAAGAATATATTACATATAGACTAGAAGAGGTGAGGCCCAACCTATGAGAAATAGGTACAGAGAAAAAAATGAAGACAGAAATATAGAGGTGAACAGTAGATTAAAATTTACCTAAATGGAAGGATCAGTTTGGTCTAGGTAAAAAGGACATCCTCCTATTTGTAATAAAACCTGTTAAAAAAAAATCTAGGTGTAGAATGTAAAAGAGTTAGCTAGTGGGAGATCAGCTCGGTGCTTTGCGACCACCTAGAGGGGTGGGATAGGGAGGGTGGGAGGGAGGCTCAAAAGGGAGGGGATATGGGGACATATATATGCATATGGCTGATTCACTTTGGTGTACAACAAAAACCAACACAGTACTGTGAAGCAATTTAAAGCCAATAAAGATCTATTAAATAAAAATGTAGGTATAAACAAGGATAGCTTCATTAAATAAAATCCAAGCTGGTCTCCAGATTTCTCCTGTCCAAACTAAAATGCCAAAACAGACAAACAAACCAACATTCCACAGACAAACAAAAATCCCTGGAGCAATATCCATAGAAATTTAAGGACAAAGGCTTCAATTAAATAAATGTGTACTGAATAAATAGCCATCTTACATATGCAAAGAAAGGTACTATAATTCCATGTTTTCAACTAAAAAATATTAATATCCCAACCAATAACAACAAAATTGAAAAGTAATAACTTAGGATAGCGATGATATCAAAAGCCTGGTTGAGTATTAGAAACAGATAAAACAACTATAATTATTTAAATTTTGGTAACAAAGTGAAGTTCAAATATTAAACTTATTCTTAAAAGTTAAATGGGGGCTTCCCTGGTGGCGCAGTGGTTGAGAGTCCACCTGCCGATGCAGGGGACACGGGTTCGTGCCCCAGTCCGGGAAGATCCCGCATGCCGCGGAGCGGCTGGGCCCGTGAGCCACGGCCGCTGAGCCTGCGCGTCCGGAGCCTGTGCTCCGCAACGGGAGAGGCCACAGCAGTGAGAGGCCCGCGTACCGCAAAAAAAAAAAAAAAGTTAAATGGTATACACATCATTTATGAACAGTAATCTACATCTAACACCTCAAAATGAAATAATAAAAGCTAAGGTGACTTACCTGAAATGGTAAATACAAAAGGCAATATTCTATTCATGACCTTTGTAATTTTAGAAATTAATATTAGAAATGACTTCTTACAAATAAAATTATCTTTATAGTTCTATTTTTAAATGTTTCATAATCACTAGAAATTTTTTAAAGTAATAATTTAGTATATGTGGCAAGAGAAATACGGACACAGCACAAGTGTAATATTTCTTAAATTCAGAAACAATATGACAGAAATAAGACCAAATTCATGAATGTATTTTTAACCTTCAGATTACACTGGATAAACAGATGAGTTTTCCACTGAAAAACAATAATAATCCTATAATGAAGATAAATCTATATGTATGAAATAATTTTTTTCTTAAATATATAAAATAAAGCCTATTCTAAATGCAAAGCTAAATTGATAGAAACATTCAGCTTTTTCATGGGTAAGTAGTTTTGAAAGAAATATATTTATAAAAACTAGAAAAACATTTTCAATTTTGCATCCTTAAACACAGAACATAGTCATTAATAATATACAATTAAAATTACTTGTACAGAAATATGTACCCTACAAACACAGAATATATACTTTTAAGAACTGATGAAATATTTTCTTTAAAAATGACATCTGAGACCACAAATTAAGGATTAAAATATTACAAACATGTGAAAATATACATACAAGATGCTCCAACATCAAAGCCACTGAAGCACATTACTTGAAAGTAAAAATATGTTTCTTGAACAAAACAAATTAGGAAAAAAATCAGAATCTTGTAAATAAATAAATGAGGGGGAAAACCCTTCAGTTTTTATGCAGCAACCATAAAATTCTTTTTTAATCAAAATTTGTAGAATGTATACAAAATTATGCTCAGAGGCAAATGTACAGCCCTAAATGCTCTCATTATTCATTAACAAATATTAGGCTAAGCTTTCAATTTCTATAAAATAACACAACAAGCCCAAGAGCAGCAGAAGAATAAAAAATATCGAAATTAGTTGATTCGATACATTTGAAAAATAAATTGAAGAAGTTACTCTGTGGAGTATTAAGAACATAATTAATTAAATAGGCCAATAGCTTGCTGTTTTAATTAAGAAAAGAAAAGGACAAAACCACAAATATATGTTATTAGAATGAAAGGGGTATTTCAACAGAGTGGTCATTAGAAAGTGTGAGAAAATTTTATGGAAAAATTTATGCCAACAAATTTGAAAACCTTAATGAAAAATATATATTCACGGGTTATTTTTTAATTTTTATTTTTTTTGCGGTACGCGGACCTCTCACTGCTGTGGCCCCTCCCGCCGCGGAGCACAGGCTCTGGACGCGTAGGCCCAGCGGCCACGGCCCACGGGCCCAGCCGCTCCGCGGCACGTGGGATCCTTCCGGATCGGGGCACGAACTCGTGTCCCCAGCATCGGCAGGCGGACTCTCAACCACTGTGCCACCAGGGAAGCCCCTCATAGGTTATTTTTAACTGATGAAAAGTGATTCAGGAAATCTTAGAAAACAAAAAATGTCTAACACCTATTGGAAAGAATGAAAAAATAATCAAGGCTTACTAGGGTCTGATAGATTTATTAAAGATTTATTTTAGATCATTAATTTTAAAATTCCAATGTCATGTCAAATATTTAATCACTTAGAAAAGTATAAAAAGTTTATCAAATTATTTTATGGTGCAAATATTACCCTGAGAAGCAAACCGTAATTAATGTAACACATAATTGTAGACCGATAAAACTTATGAATGAAGTGCAAAAATTCTAAATAAATTAATGAAAAATAGTATACTAGTAGAAGAATTATGAAAGTAGGATTTGTTTCCTTATTGATATGAGGAAATTAATTATTAAAAAATAATCATGGGGCTTCCCTGGTGGCGCAGTCGTTGAGAGTCCGCCTGCTGATGCAGGGCACACGGGTTCGTGCCCCGGTCCGGGAAGATCCCACATGCCGCGGA
>NC_041225.1:41490681-41499033 GCF_002837175.3 Physeter macrocephalus
GCTGGGCCCGTGAGCCATGGCCGCTGAGCCTGTGCGTCCGGAGCCTGTGCTCCGCAACGGGAGAGGCCACAACAGTGAGAGGCCTGCGTAACGCAAAAAAAAAAAAAAAAAAAATCATGGATAAACGTATTTCTTCAACGTGACTTCTAAACTAACATAATGTGAATTCTCAGTCATTAAATCTAATGTTATGGTTACTGGAGAAAGCATTTTTAATTAAATGTAGATTATGACAAAACTGCCTACTATCCCCACTGCTATTTCACATTGCTTTAAAACACTGACCAAGATAAGGAGACATGAAACAAATAAAATCTGCTGTTATTGGTAATGAGGACAGAGTATCAATATTTATGAGTTGCTTCTGTGGAAACACAAGATAACTAACTGAAATATAATTCAAAATAATATAAAGTGAATCAGAACCTTCCCAATGCACTGGCAGTAACAAATTGAAAGATGGAATGGGAAAATAAGACATTTATGATAGCAACAAAACATAGACCAAATGGAACACCTTGATAAGACATGTGAAAAACCAGAAAAATTAAACAAAAAACTCAAAACTACTATGCATATAAAGCATGATGATATATATCATGTTTCTAGATGGAAATACCAAACATTGTAAGAGTGTTGTATCTCCCTAAATCAATATATAGTTTTAAGATTATCCCAATCAAGATTTAAATTAGATTGCTTTGTTCTTTCTGGCAAGGAAATGGGAGGCTTGTAAAGGTCATTTGCAAGTTTGATTGGAAGAAAGCACAGATAATGTTGAAACAGAAAGTCACAATGAGTGGTAAAAAATTATCCAGTTTTTAAAGGATATGTAACTATAAAATTACAACCACCAAGAGATAGTTGAATTGATGTAAGGATCAAAACACATGTTAATTGAATGGACTAGTTGGCCTTAAACTACACTACAGAATTTATTAGAATCTAATTATGATAAAGAAAGCAACATACACCAATGGGAAATCAACTAATTATTCAAGATATGGTGTTGGGAGAATAAATACATGAGAATGATGAAGTAGTTTTTTTTTTCTTATACAGTTCATCAATATATATTCCATACGTTTAAAGAACTGGTAGAGATAAAGATATTCTTCAAAAACTACACTAAACCTACTCACATGTGCATGTTTGTGTGTGCATGTGTTTGGAAGATAGATTTTTCCGAGTATAAATCAGCCAAAAGATATCTAAGACATGTAGTTTAGTAAAAACATAAAATGCAAAATAAATACATGATTCCAGGTTTTTTTCATGTAAAATCAGGAAATATCCTTTTTATATATATACATATATAATTAATATATAGGTCACATCTGCAGTGATACACGATAGCTGATAAAAAGAGATTTGGGGGATGAGAGTGGGATTAGGAATAGGTCAAGGTGGGTTTCTGCTTCATTTTTGTTTTTCAGTATTTTACAATGAGGAAAATCAATTTTGTTTGTATAATTAAAATTAATTTAGTTTTAAAGATAAAAATTAAAATAAATCCATGGATAACATCATATAAAGAAAAATCATTGTATTATATGCATAGTACACAATTTAAAAGGCAGAACAAAAATAAATTTATGAAGCAAATGATAAACTGAGACATTATTACAACATGTATTTTCACCTTGTAAAATGTCATTAAGAAATCATTTTTTAAAATGCTTCAATATAGAAGTGACCATTCGATATGAACAATTTACAAAGGCCAGAAAATGCGTTGAAAATATCAGCTCTGCAAGAAATCAGAGATGCAAATGAAAGTAATATTGATTTTTCACTCACCATATTGAAATAGATTTTTAAATTTATTTCAGTACTAGAGAGAATGAATTTTATGAGCAGTTTTATACAATCCTAATGGGAGTGTAAATTTGGGTAACCTTACTATGAATTCTTTTTTTTTAATTTACCAAAATCCTTAATGGAAATTTACCCTTTGCTCCAACAGTATCACTTTTAGTTATCTATCACATTTTTAAGAGAGGGAGAGGGAGAGAGAGAGAGAGAGGGGCAGGCAAGTGTTTTTACAAAATGATTATTGCATCAAAATTTATCATAGCATAAAAAAATGAAAATAATCCAAGTTTTCAACAATAGAGAACTTTAAAATGCAGAATATCTGCATGAGGGACTGATAGGCACCAATTAAAAATCATGTAGAAGACCATCCACCATCATCATAATAAGTGAAAAAGTAGAATACAAAACTGTTAATCACTTTTATTTAATAGACACACATCTAAACACTCATAAAAATCCTTGTATAAAATAGCCCAAAATATTCAAAGTGCACCTGAGTGTGTACCTGAGTATGTGTAGACATGGAGATAAGGCAATATATATTATGGACAGCTATATATAATTTTATATATATATATATAAAATGATTTAAAGTTATTCATTTTCTTCATTAAACTCTTCTGCTTTTAAATATTTTTCTTTTTAGTAAGCATCCATTGTTTTCACAGTCAGTAAAAGAAAAACAAGCATTAAAAATAAAGTACAGATGCCCTTTCCTCAGTGAGTGTCTCCTTTTTTGCTGACAGCACTGCATCCAGTAAACATTCAAAGAAGCAGGTTCTGGGACACATTCTAGGGGCATTTAACAGGCATTTTTATGAGCATTTAATGGCCAAATATTTATAAATTCTCACAACACCTCTGTGAAGTAGGTAAGGGAGCACATCATTCCTTCAAAAGCAAGCCCTGTTTGAAGTTCCTCCTTCACTAGTCTTGTCAAGATTGTCAAATCTCCCCCACGCTGCAAATGGCAATAGCAGTGATTGTTCTTTCTTCCAGTAATAATAATAGTAAAATGCCATAATAACCAGGAATAAATTTACCCAAAGGGGAAATTGATGACTGCTTTGGTCACCTGTGTTTTTTATGGGCCAACAAAGTCCCCACAGATTCCCCAAATCCATCTCTGTGGATTCACTGATGCAGGGAATATCAGACACCATGCCCTTTCATTCATTATTGAAACAAATATCCATTAAATGCCTACTTTCTAGTTGCTGGTGATACAAAGTGAAAAACAACAAAACCAAAGTTTGTGACTTCAGGGAGCTCACAATCTAGTGTAACTGAAGCTAGCATTCCCCCTTTCTCTCCACTTCCCAGACCTCCCCAAAACTCATGCAGTGGTGTCGCTAAAGTCTTAGCTCATTCCAAGTTTCCAGAACAATCTAGGTATGAAATAGGACTATTATGAGTAAACACATATGTATTGCTGAAAATTACAACACACTCCTAGTGGTCCTGCGATGGACTGTCCCAACCTCATCTGTGGTCTGGCAGTACTTCCTGAGACTACATCCTGCCAATTGAATCCTAGATCTGATGTCTCTAGAGCTGTCCTGGTGAATATGGTAGCCACTAGCTACACGTGGTTATTTACATTAAAATTACAATTAATTTAGCCACAATTCAAGTAGTCAGTTACCACAGGGATGTGGCCATTGTCTTGGGCAGAACAAACACAGAAACATCATTGTGAAATGTCTATTAGGTGGCTCTGTTCAATAGCTTTACTGCGATTTGCATTGTTTGTTTGTTTAACAGAAACTTTACCCAACCCCCAGCCTATGTTTCCACATCCTGTTGTCTAGTCTTTCTTCTCAGATCTACACTCTTCCCTAAACATCCCCAGTCTGCTGCTCATTAGGGAAATACTTGGATGACCGCTGCTAAGTGACTAGATTTATGAGACTCACACAGTCTCATAAACCTTGGGTGAGACCATAAAAATTATATTCATGCCAACTTTCCTAATGAAAGCAAGCATATGCTTTCTTCATTTAAATGGCAGAATGGTAAACACAGACAAAACACATTAGTTACCATTAACAACTGTATCAAAATTAGCAAACTTAGGTTATACTTGAAAAAATTATATATATATATAATATTTTGATAATCATTTTCCCAGTATGCAGTCTCAACGCAGTTTGATGGGAAAATCTAAAGATACACTTTTTTGCATAAAAATCAGTTGAAGTGAATTAGCTATAAGATGAGAAATCTTAAAACAGGGCTGGTAATAAAACAAAAGTATAATTTGATTCTGCTTTCACAAAGATGTTATTTTTTGTACTATGAAGTCTTGAATATAATGGTAATAAACCCGACTGAACTTAGGTTTTTTAAATTTTACTTCGATACATTGTTTTGACTTTATTATGGGCTTTGACCTACAGATCATGAAAAAGAATTAGCTCTTTGCGTCAGTCTTAGTAGAGAGATTTAAGTCTAATGTTGACAAATCATTCATTATATTTTATGTCACATTCCCTCATATGTCACTACAAATGAAGATTTTAGCACTTTCATATGTATATTTATTTTGACTAGTGAGAGAGGATCATAAAGTTGAAGACTGTGTGCTTAAGTAGTAGGTTTATTTGTGGGAATTTTTTTTCAAAAATGTGAATGTTATTACTTTTTACCACCCACATACTGTAATTAGTGTAAGTAAGTTAATTACTAAAATTTTATCAAAATGTGTTCTGGTATCTTAAATGAGACAAACATGAGACATCTTATTGAAGGCACTCTATTTTGCAATGCTATCCTCAGAAGGAGTAGATAAAAAGTTTGAGATTAATGATATTTGAGGTAAAAAGTAAATCGTTTATTAGCCTACATAGTTAATGCCTGGCTCTTTGTGGCTGGATACTGATCTAGACACAAGGATGCATGTTACCCTGGAACTTTGCTATCGGCACAGTGCTTGCCTTCGATACTTTCTTTGGGTCATTATTCTTATCAGCTTGGCATATGTAGCAGACAAATTAGAGTTGAGTTTTATTTCTGTTTCAGAATTGAGGTCAGATAGCATGAATCCTTGAATGCACTGTTAGTGAATCTTTGTATGATTTAATGGGATTGTCAACAGCACTTTGCACTAAGTAGTTGACTGTGGAAAATAACGTTCAGAATTCTGACTTTCTTAACTCATGTAACATGATCAATTTAGAAAAGCCATACGACATCATGATAAAATTGATCCTGTGATTTGACTTTTCCAGAATTTGGAAAACATCATCTTAGGCAAGGCACATATGTAAAACTAGATGTGTTCAAGGAGATAAAAGAATCCAGCATCTCTTGAGTATCTGCTATATGGCATACATTGAACTAGTTGGTTTCACCAGCAATAAATATTTATCAGGCGTGGTACAATTCATTTGTTATTGATCCTCCCATTGCTATGTTATCAACATTTCATTATCAATTAACATGGCACAATATCCAAAAGCAAAGTTATTTCAATTTCAAGGAGGGAGTTGTGAGAGAGGAGATTATTAAGATAAGGCACAAACCAGAGCCAAGGAACTTGGCAGGATAGTGGATTCTGTCTGTTTGTCTTCTGGGAAACACTTTTCTGTGCTTATGAACCAATATGGAGCAAATACCATAGTGGTTTTTTACACTCCACGTTGCCCCATTTGTGCTCCATTTCCCTGTGAGGAAAGTGAACCAAGGACGTTTGTTTCTCCTGAGGTTACATGACCTGCCACAATGACTCAGTAAAACTACCCCCTCCATTCTGGCCAAAGTGCACTGCAAAGGTGACTTGTGATCTAGGCAAGGTGGATGGTATCAGCCTCTGAGGCATCTGGGATTGAATTCTATTCAGTAAGTTTCCTTTAGGTTGGCCTGTGAAAACGCAATTCCAATCAACTCCTCTCTTGGTGGAAACATTACTTCTAGATGAACATAGAGGAAGCAAAAAAATTGTCAGGGGAATAGTGATACTGAGTTTCCGTTCTGGCGTCAGCCTTGAGAGCACTGAGGTCTGAATACTTGAAGAGTTGCTGATATAGTTTCACACTAAATATCTACACTACATTGAGTATGATATGTATCATTGCAACAATCCCCTGTGTCATATAAAGAAATCTAAGCAGATTTTGCAATATAAAGATAGTTGATGGATTTACCATTTTGTTGTACATTTTTTGAGACAACCCTATCCAATGTTTGTGTAGTACATTTAACTTGACAAAGTGAATATCAAAATGAACTCAGTAAATTGAGGATGTGTTTTAGCGAGACATTATTTATCTTTAGAGTTACATTGTATTAAAAACCTCTTCAAATTTGATGGATCAAGTGTCCCATTTTCCACTATTTTGCAGATGAAGAAACTGAAAATCAGACATGGCTAATGACTTGCCCAAAGTCACATAGCTATTATAGGTAGGTATTATGTATCAGGATATACTTTTCTCATTTCCATTAAATCAGTCACTGGTGGGTAGGACCCTTGGGACCCTTTTCCTGGCCCTCTGATTTTACCCTAGTTAAAGTTTACCCTGCTCAGTTTATTCCTGGTGAAGGTATACAGTCTCCTCCACAGGCCTTTTAACTAACTTGTAAGGATTAATTTCTGAGCCAAATAGCACTATATCTGCCATGGGGGGTCAGGGGTTTATAGAGGCAAGGACGCAAATTAGAAATTTAAGGAACCGTCTAAATGCTGACATTCACATTTTTAGAGTGCATACAGAACAGAAAGCACATGATTATGGAACTCGTCATTTCACATGCTTAACCTCAAGCATTGAGAGACAGACCACTCCATGGGGTGGATTGTGTTTCCAAAGTGTCCGTAAGTACCCAGATGAGACGAGAGAGCAATAAAGAGAAGGTACACATAGGGTAACTAGAGGAAGTCTGACACAGTCCTTTAAAAGATAGCGCACATGAACATCCTGGACCAGAAAGTGAGGGATGCTCAAGGAATCGTGGAGTGCGTCAAAGGACAAAGGAGCCAGCTTGTAGGGACTTAACGGTGAACAAATCTGGGACAATTTGGGCCTCAAAATAAGTAATGATAGCAGTGGTTTACAATCTAATGAATAAAACAAGAATTCATGAATCCATAGAGTAATATAAATAAATAAATGAATATATAAATAAATGAAGAAGGGGAAAGTCTTCCTTTCAGCGGAATGCTACCTAATAGTTATTTGAGAAGTGATGGAGTTAGAAAACCAGTAATGAATGCTAAAATTAGCAGGTGAATGTTTGATGAGAGATAGAGTGGTTATATTGTCTTAACCACAAATTACTTAGTATCTCTTCATAAATTGCATTATTTACAAGGTGAAAATAATAATCTTATAGTGAAGGACAGCAATTTAACCAAATGATTCAAAGCTAGTATCAGCAATATACCAATACTGGGATGAATCACTAACATGTGCCTTTTGCTATGACACACTGAGATAGACATAAAATTGCATATGTAATACTTCTGCCAAAATGTATAACCTGAATAAAAAGAGGATCAAATATTGGACAGACAAATCCAAGGGCAATGCTACAAAAAAACCAGCATGTGCTCTTCAGAATTTCCTAGGTCAAGAAAGACAAAACATAAAAAGGCTGAGTTCCAGGTTAAAGGAGAACAAACAGGCAAGACAACCAAAAGCTACCCATGATTCTGATTTAGACTCTGAACTGCGAAAAAATAGTTAAAAGGAAATTAATGGGAAAATTAATGATTTATATATTTTTAACATCTTTATTGGAGTATAACTGCTTTACAATGGTGTGTTAGTTTCTGCTTTATAACAAAGTGAATCAGTTATACATATACACATGTTCCCATATCTCGTCCCTCTTGCGTCTCCCTCCCTCCCACCCTCCCTATCCCACCCCTCTAGGTGGTCACAAAGCACCGAGCTGATCTCCCTGTGCTATGCAGCTGCTTCCCACTAGCTGTCTATTTTACATTTGGTAGTGTATATATGTCCATGCCATCAATTTCGTTTCTTTTTATGGCTGAGTAATATTCCATTGTATATCTGTGCCACATCTCATAATCCGTTCATCTGTTGATGGGCACTTATGTTGCTTCCATGTCCTGGCTATTGTAAATAGAACTGCAATGAACACCGTGGTACATGACTCTTTATGATTTCTTTCCTTCTGCTAACTTTGGGGTTTTTTTTGTTCTTCTTTCTCTAATTGCTTTAGGTGTTAGGTTACGTTGTTTACTTGAGATTTTTCTTGTTTCTTGAGGTAGGATTGTATTGCTACAAACTTCCCTCTTAGAACTGCTTGTGCTGCATCCCATAGGTTTTGGGTCGTTGTGTTTTCCTTGTCATTTGTTTCTAGGTATTTTTTGATTTCCTCTTTGATTTCTTCAGTGATCTCTTGGTTATTTAATAGCAGATTGTTTGGCCACCATGTATTTGTATTTTTACAGTTTTTTTCCTGTAATTGATATCTAGTCTCATAGCGTTGTGGTTGGAAAAGATACTTGATACGATTTCAATTTTCTTAAATTTACCAAGGCTTGATTTGTGACCCAAGATATGA
>NC_041225.1:41499061-41533564 GCF_002837175.3 Physeter macrocephalus
TTTTCCTGTAATTGATATCTAGTCTCATAACGTTGTGGTTGGAAAAGATACTTGATACAATTTCAATTATCTTAAATTTACCAAGGCTAGATTTGTGACCCAAGATTTGGTCTATCCTGGAGAATGTTCCATGAGCACTTGAGAAGAAAGTGTATTCTATTGTTTTTGGATGGAATGTCCTAAAATATCAGTTAAGTCCATCTTGTTTAATGTATCATTTAAAGCTTGTGTTTTCTTATTTATTTTCATATTGGTTGATCTGTCCATTGGTGAAAGTGAGGTGTTAAAGTCCCCTGCTACTATTGTGTTACTGTCGATTTCCCCTTTTATAGCTGTTAGCATTTGCCTTATGTATTGAGGTGCTCCTATGTTGGGTGCATAAATATTTACAATTGTTATATCTTCTTTTTGGATTGATCCATTGATCATTATGTAGCATCATTCTTTACTTCTCTTTTAATCATCTTTATTTTAAAGCCTATTTTGTCTGATATGAGAATTTCTATTCCAGCTTTCTTTTGATTTCCATTTGCATGGAATACCTTTTTCCATCCCCTCACTTTCAGTCTGTATGTGTCCCTAGGTCTGAAGTGGGTCTCTTGTAGACAGCATATATACAGGTCTTGTTTTTGTATCCATTCAGCCAGTCTATGTCTTTTGGTTGGAGCATTTAATCCATTTACATTTAAGGTAATTATTGATATGTGTGTTCCTATTACCGTTTTCGTAATCATTTTGGTTTGTTATTGTAGGTCTTTTCCTTCTCTTGTGTTTCCTGCCTAGAGAAGTTCCTTTAGCATTTGTTGTAAAGGTGGTTTGGTGGTGCTGAATTCTTTTAGCTTTTGCTTGTCTGTAAAGGTTTTAATTTCTCCTTCAAATCTGAATGGGGATCGATGCTGGGTAGAGTAATCTTGGTTGTAGGTTTTTCCCTTTCATCAGTTTAGATATATCCTGCCACTCCCTTCTGGCTTGCAGAATTTCTGCTGAAAGATCAGCTGTTAACCTTATGGGGATTCCCTTGTATGTTATTTGTTGCTTTTCCCTTGCTGCTTTTAATATTTTTTCTTTGTATTTAATTTTTGATAGTTTGATTAATATGTGTCTTGGCGTGTTTTTCCTTGGATTTTTCCTGTATGGGACTCTCTGTGCTTGCTGGACTTGATTTACTATTTCCTTTCCCATGTTAGGGAAGTTTTCAAATATAATTTCTTCAAATATTTTCTCAGACCCTTTCTTTTTCTCTTCCTCTTCTGGGACCCCTATAATTTGAATGTTGGTTCCTTTAATGTTGTCCCAGACGTCTCTGAGACTGTCCTCAATACTTTTCATTCTTTTTTCTTTATTCTGCTCTGTGGTAGTTATTTCCACTATTTTATCTTCCAGGTCACTTATCCGTTCTTCTGCCTCAGTTATTCTGCTATTGATTCCTTCTAGAGAATTTTTATTTATTGTGTTGTTCATCATTGTTTGTTTGCTCTTTAGTTCTTCTAGTTCCTTATTAAACGTTTCTTGTATTTTCTTCATTCTATTTCCAAGATTTTGGATCATCTTACTCTGAATTATTTTTCAGGTAGACTGCCTATTTCCTCTTCATTTGTTTGGTCTGGTGGGTTTTTACCTTCTTCCTTCATCTGCTGCGTATTTCTCTGTCTTCTCATTTTGTTTAACTTCCTGTGTTTGGGGTCTCCTTTCAGCAGGCTGCAGGTTCATAGTTCCCGTTGTTTTTGGTGTCTGCCCCCAGTGGGTAAGGTTGGTTCAGTTCAGTGGGTGGTGTAGGCTTCCTGGTGGAGGGGACTTGTGCCTGTGTTCTGGTGGATGAGGCTGGATCTTGTCTTTCTGGTGGGCCAGACCTCATCCGGTGGTGTGTTTTGGGGTGTCTGTGAACTTATTTTGATTTTCACAGACAGCTTCTCTGCTAAGGGGTGGGATTGTGTTCCTGTCTTGGTAGTTATTGGCACGGGGTGTCCAGCACTGGAGCTTGCTGGTCGTTGAGTGGAGCTGGGTCTTAGCGTTGAGATGGAGATCTCTGGGAGAGCTCTCGTTGATTGATATTACGTGGGGCCAGGAGGTCTCTGGTGGTCCAATGTCCTGAATTTGGCTCTCCCACCTCAGAGGCTCAGGCCTGACAGCCAGCCAGAGCACCAAGACCCTGTCAGCTACATGGCTTTTGGGAAGACTGAGGTCTCTGCCAGCATTCAGTAGGTGTTCTGTAGGAGTCGTTCCACATGTAGATGTATTTTTGATGTATTTCTGGGGAGGAAGATAGGTGATCTCCACGTCTCACTCCTCTGCCATCTTGAAGGTCCTCTCTCTTCATGCCTCCTGTTGCTAGAGGATCCACATTTCATCTGGAAAGGACATAAATCTGGCAATCTCACTTCAGGCCTAGCCCATCCACCTTTTCCCCTTTCTGCTTAGTCTGTTTCACTTGCTCATAGCAGGCCCCATGCAGAGGCCTTGCCCCCGGCCCTTCAGACGAGAGTTCCACGTGAAACGGCTGAGCCGACACCTCAGCTCGGGACATGTGCTGAAGCTCCTCACAGGACACTCAACTCAAGATGGGGGCGGGCCGTGAGTAGAGACACTATGTACACCCCGCAGTGTGATCTCAAATTAATGCTATTTAAATGTGGACTGTGAGTTAGATAATTGTATTACCTCAATTTTTAATTTTCATACCTGTATTATGATTATTTTTGAGTGTGTACTTGTTCTTAGAAAATACACACTGAAGTATTTGGGGGAAAAGGGACATGATGTCTTGAGGTTACTCTTAAATGAATGAGAAAAAATAACATGCATATATGCATGTAAAATAATATATGCGAGAGAGGGAGAGGGAGAATGATAAAATAAATGGGTCAGAATATAAATGTTTGGGCAATCCGAGTAAAGGTTATACATGAGTTCCTTATACTATTCTTGCAACTTTTCTGTAAGACTGAAATTATATCACAATTAAAAATGACCAAAATTAGGCACATTATGTGTCTGACTAGATTCCATCACAATAAGGCATGAAAAACTCCAATTAAGCTAAAGAGTTAAAGCACTGCCGAAAGCAAATAAGACAGTGAACTAAGGGATGTATAAAGCTTGTTTAGTTGAATCAGGCTGACAGGGAAGTTTGTGTTAAGACAGTTTGTAGAAGCACAGCTTATAATGAGCTACCATATTCATGCCCCAATTACTGGACTCATCAAAACATATTTTCTTCAGTTGTGAAAATAGGATCAAAATAACTAACTTGCAAGTGCTTTTTGTTAGGTTGTTTAAAATAATGGATATGTAGATATTGCAACCGTGCTCGACATGTAGAAAATGCTCAATAAATATTGCCCATTTAACATCTATCTCCACTGGCTTTTCCAGATAGCCTTTTGATGCCATGTGTAAAATTTGTCTAATTCCACCTCAAGGATATTCAGCTTTGAGCCCATGGAAGCTTATTCCTGAGACGTAGGCTACCGCTTCATGACCCATAAGAAACAGCTCCTATCATAACCCTGAAGGGAAGAAACATAACACTTGAGAATTAGGATAATAATGAACACTTTTCTTTCCATTTCAGAATTATTCAAATGTATAGTCAATGGATCCCAGTGGAGGCATATTTCTCTCTTCAATTTCTGCCTGAAGACTTTGTACCACATTTCTCCCTTAGAACAAACATGGGAAAGTGTTCTGGGAAAAGGAGTATTTTAGTGAATCAATAAGTAGGATGTTTTCTTTAAAAGGACTACAAATTCTTTCCATGTTTTTTTTCCTTAGAAACATGGGTGCACATGTTTAGAATCTAATCAGCCAAATTAATAGACTCCAGTGGCAAAGAAGTACATTGAGAACTAGGATTTTGGCATTTTTATATTACTTCCATAATGGGTGTTTCTATTGCTTGGTGATGTTTTAATTCTATTCCCCAAATGTAGTGAACACCAGCTCTGTGCTAAAAACTAGGGAGGTACCTCAAGAAGTAGAAGAACACTCTTTACCCCAAATTATGCTGTGCATAAGATCTATCATGCTTTCAAAAATCATGAAAAGTGCAATGTGATAAAAAGGCAAAATGAGTGACTCATGATATATTATATAGACGATGAGAAAGTTAAGTGAGCCAAATGGGGCCACCGACAGATTCAGGAATCTTAGTGGAAAGGGCGGAGGTGGCAATTAGAGATTTCGGATGCATCCTATGTTAGTATTACTTCCTGGCTCCTGGGTCGTTTCATCTAAGCCACTTACAATTGTTCTGTGCATTTAAATTATATCTATACCAATCAAATAATTTGTTCAGATAATTCAGGGTCTAAATTTTAATAAATTTACAATAGGGGCACTTATTTCTGGGTTTTGAGTATGTTGGCAAGCCTGTTGTTGCTTCAACATCATCACTTAAAATTATGCACAAAAATGTCTTGTTCCTTTGTGAAGCTGCCTGGTAGAATTTGCCACTTATACCAATCAGTTCCAACCACTAGTCAATCAAGTAGTAAGCATGGGAGAAATAAAACTCAATCATGCATTTAATAAATATTTGCTGAATCAAATTAGCAGTTTTAGGAGAGGCAGAATGTAACATGGAAACAGAACTGGATTCTAGCCAGACAAATGACGTTTAAATTCTATCTCCCACTTTAAAAATATGTGACCTTGTTTATTCATCTGTAAAATGGGAACAGTGATGCCTCCAGAACCAATCTCACAGAACTGTTATAAAGGTGAAATTAAATGCATATAAACTTGTTTTCTACAGTGTATGTCTGAGTGTCAGAATAATTTCTTTCTTTTCAGTAAAACCATATTAGTTATGCTTTATGTTATTAAATCATTGCTTATTTTATAACCCTGATATATAGTTTTAGATTGCCTGATACTTGTGACTAATACAAAAGTGGAAATAAAACATATAAGAAACAACACAACTATTTTTCAGAAAAGGGATAGACTTACTTTAACCTTCTCTCAGAGGGTCATTTAAGACTGAGGGCAGGAGAGACCACAGAGGAAAGACTTCCGAAGTATAACGGCTCCTGGAGTGATGCTCATGTAGCTCCTAAAGCTAAAATCCCCTCCAATAAAAAATATCTCTGGGAGGCCTTGTCTGTATAACATTGTAGTGGCTACTGCCACTTGGGTCAAGTGAAGCCGGTTGTGTTATTCTGGTTATTATTGCCAGAGCCAAAGTCAGCGTGTTTGGACTAGCTACCAAAAAAAGTTTTTTTTTAATTAAAAAAATAAATAAATAAAAAGAAAAAAAGCTAAATTTCTCTTAAATGAAAGACTACTACAATGTAAGCTCAAAGAAGGCAGGGTATTGTTCAGAAAAAACAATGGAACCCTAATGCCTAGAACAGTGTTTGGTACATAATAGGTTGTTGGATTAATGCAAGAAAGAAATGTTCTGGTGAAAAATTCTGCTCAGGGGGTGAGCCATATCAGAGAGTGCCTGATCCATAAAGATACTCTCTCTTTGAAGGTGTGAGTGTTAGATGACTAATGACAAGTCACTCAAGACTATACTATTTCTTTGTTGGTACTCTAAATTTTTTTTTTTTTAAACTGAGGTGATATAATATTATACTTCTTCTATACTGAGGAGATATGAACCAATCCTTCGAATCCATGCAGGAACTCCCTAACTATGTAGCTTGGGAGTATTTCATCCTTGCAAACTTCAACAGCACAATTATTACAAAGAGAAAAACAAATCTTTCCTTGGGTACTCAATAGAAAGATATTATTTTGTTCTACCTAAAGCCAGGAAGCCTTTCAATATTGTTTCTGCTATTGCAGCAGAAAGCATTTTGTAGAAACCCACATACAAGCAATTTGTGGAGAGCATTAGCAGAATGTTTGCACTGGAAGAGTTAGGCCCTGACTGAATGTTCTGTATCTTACACAGCATTCAATAATACCAGGAATGGTCAGAACAATAGAAATAGTGTCAACGAGTTGTCGTATGGAAACCAAAGTATCTGTACTTTAAATGCTGAGTTCTGTAATACGATGCTCTGTAACAAAAAAAAAAAAAACGGAGGAAGAGGAGGAGAAGAGGACGAGGAACAAGACCAGGGGAGGGAGAGGGAGGAATAGGAAGAGGAAGAAGAATGACAGTGACTCTCACATAAATAAATGGTCTTCCAACTGGAGAATTACAGAATCAGGACTAGGAAACAGGAGCAAAATCCATATCGAAACCACTTCATTACAGAGCATTAGTATTAGAGTTAATACAAGAATCACAATGCAGTTATTTCTGGATATGATTGTAATTTGAAAGTGTCTGTATATTCCCAAGTTATGTGTTTGGCAAACAGTATACAATTCACATTCAGTAGTGTGTGCTCAATTGTTTTCAACTAAAGCTTTGCCATCTTTATGTTGACATTTAAGTTCTAATTTACGGAGAGGCATAAGACCAAGTATACCCAACCAACAACTTTAGTTACTATATATATGCAAATATTGAGTGGCCTAGGGGTCAGTCCTCTTTAGAGTGGCATCAAGATTGGGCATCCTCTTGTTTGAGCAGACAGTGTTTTCCACAGGCACAAGATATTCAAATCTTTCCTTCCTTCTTTCTAGTATCAAAATCTACTTATCCTCCAAGTTCCCACTCGCGTCTCACTTTCTCCACAAGGCTTTCCTCAGTTATTCTGGAACATGCATCCATTTCATGTGCTGAATTCCCATAGAGTTTGTTGTCTATCATATTTTTTGTTGTTGTTATTACTTTACAAGAACTTATATTACTACTAGCCTGTTATATATATATTTGGTATCCTCAAAGAAAAAGGGTGATTTTTTTTTTTTTTTTTTTTTTTTTTTTTTGCCATACGCGGGCCTCTCACTGTTGTGGCCTCTCCCGTTGCGGAGCACAGGCTCCGGACGCGCAGGCTCAGCGGCCATGGCTCACGGGCCCAGCTGCTCCGCAGCATGTGGGATCTTCCTGGACCGGGGCACGAACCCATGTCCCCTGCATCGGCAGGCGGACTCTCAACCACTGCGCCACCAGGGAAGCCCAAAAAGGGTGATTTTTTGGGGGGTGGTGTTGGTGAAGGGGAAGACATCCTTCATTTAATATTTACCCGAAGCAGGGCCTTGATAAGAAATCACTGGATGAATATAAAGAGACGTAAATGTCTATTCAACTGGCACTATGTTTAGAAAAATGTGGGAGAAAGGTAATAGAGGAATAGCCAAAGAGTCAAGGAGTTTTCTTCTGAAATCACATCAAGAATCTGGTGCAAAAGATGGGCCTTTATAACTACTGGTTCAGCAATTGGAATTGAAGGAGCCTTCTGGGGTGCAAAAGAAGAGTCATTCTACCCCAACTAAAATCAAGAACTTGGTGGTTCTGTGAACCACCAGCATTGAAATGGCAGAAATGAATACAACACTCACTTGTGCCTCACTTGATAGTAGCTGCTGCAAAGTGGGGAACTTTCTATAAATCTGTGAAGAGTTAATATACAGTCATCCCTTGGTGTCCATAGGGGCTTGGTTCCAGGAGCCCTGGCAGATACCAGAATCCATGGATGCTCAAGTCCCTTGTATAAAATGGTATAGTACAATTGAAACATTCGGCCCTCCGTATCTGTGGGGTTTGCATCCGTGGATTCAACCAAATTTCAGTCCGTGGTTGGTTGAATCCCTGATGCAAAACCTGTGGATAGGAAGGGCCAACTGTAATAGTTTATTCTACATGAGCCGTTTTAACCACACAGGGGGTTAGTGGTCATATCTGGAAATATCAGTTTAAAATATTAGTCTAGATGAAAAGAATTGTCAGGTCATGGTTCTAGGGGAACACCTGTTGTGTTACTCTTGTTGGCGAACAGCTACTAAAGTTGAGATGTTGAGTAAACCTGAAGTTGAGGTGTTGAATTTTGGAAAACATCGTGTAAAGAATGATCAGCCTAAGGTAATGAAATTCATGCTTCTTTCTTCTTATATTGAATGACTAGGTTCTGGACTAAAAGATGTCTGTCATGCTGAAGAATTTAACCCAGACCCACATAATTTGCTATTTTGATAAGGCTACACATTAGAAATAAACCTGAAAATCCAATACAGCTCATAAGCATTTCAGGATGCTGTCTTACTTTTTATTTATATTCTTCTAAATTATTAGGTACCCAATGTGCCAAGCTGTTTGACTGTAAAAAAGAAAAGAAAAAAATAAAAGGAGCTGACTTTTTCCTGAGGGATGTTTTTCCTACCCATGTTCCTATCAGAGTATATGGTACTTGCAAAAAATAACAACTAATTATGTGGTCTCCGTTATAAATTTCTTACCACTATTTCGGATGAATATCCCTTGTTATCTTCAAAAGGTTATTCTGCATTTGAAATTCAAAAGAAAGGTGTAACCTGCTATCTTGCATAAATCTCTAACAATTGCAAATGGAATATATTATCGTCAGATCCGATTGCTTATATCCAATCTTGCCTCATCCCAGCATTTGTAAAGGTAAATGCATAGTAACTTGCTTCTTATTTTCTTGGAATTCAAAATTGTGCATATAAATGAGACTATCCATGTTGTGCAATTCCTCACAGACTGTCTTTTTCCATTACTGCTCTCATATGAGTATGTTACACTGAATAGTGAGAAGGGCTGGAAGGCTTTATTAACTCTAACTGAAATATAACAGGACAATCTTTTTAAATGCAAGTGAGGGAAAACAAATATCAACTGTATTCCTACTATTCAACCTAAGGATTGTAAATACACACAACTTGTTTGGATGCTCCTAGATTCTCTAAGGTCATTGTATTGATTGACTATTACGAGATTTTATACTGAAATCTCTTTGTTGAAAGTTTTCCAAAGTGCAAATCCATTTGGACTGTAATCTGCGTACTCAACAATACCGATTAGTAGACTGGAATTACCTAACTCAATCTAGTAAACATTTATTGGGTACCTACTCTTTCTCATCACCACACTAGGTTCTGGGGGGACAGGAAGTCAAGCAGGGCCCTGTCCCTGTCAAGTTCACAGTTGAGTTGGAAAGAGAATGAATGACCTTAAAAATGAATATCCCTTGGGTTCCAACAAGTATAACTAGAAGGGAAGTTGGACAATTTTAGGGTTAAGTCTGATTCAGAATCAGAATCACCTGGGGATATTTATAAGAATAAAGATTGCTATCCCCATTCCAGTCTTACCAGTCCAGGATATCTTGGAGTATTAGCCAAGGATATGTTCATTTAAAATGCTCTCTGGGTAATAAATGATAATCAGTTTGGGAAACACCAGACCAGATGACCTTCAATGTCCTCTGAGAGCTTAGAAGTCTAGGATCCTATAATTGAATTTGGGAAGTTAAAAATGAAGGAACAATATGGAGGCCAAAAGTGTATACGTATTCAGGCTTATCATGAATGAAACATGAAGTATTCTCCCCAACTCATTTTCAACCAAGTCAATGAAAATCTGTATCAGTAATATGCCTGTTACCCACAAGAGGGCTCCCTGGAAAAAAAACAAAAACAAAAGCAACTCAATCAAAATATTATAAAGCTTGATCTATTTAGAACCACCTCAATTATGTACTTATTCACTGCAAAACACACTTGCAGTATATTCTGGACAGTTTTTGAACCCTATGTAAAGGGACTTATGCTAGATTACCAAGAAGGCCTTATTTAGTCTACAACTTTTTAAGCATAAAGCCAGAAGATTATTGTTAGAATATATGGTAACTTTATAATATATGGTAAACAATAAAGACATTGTCTTATAGTCCTCTTCATTTTCTGATTTTTTTCTTATAAAATCAGTTTATACATAGCTCATCTATTTTCTTTACATTTTTAGCCTTGCACACTCTTAAGACTTAACCAGTATGTGGACAGGACCTATACAGAGTGTTAAATTACTAACACTGCCCTCAGTGACCTCGCTGAGGCACCAGTAAGGCCATTGAGAACAGAGTGAATATCTTTAAGTATCCAAGTCTGGCCCCTGTCCCTGATTCCGTGGGACACCTGTCCAGAGTTTAATCTCCTGAAAGTGCAAAGAGGCAGGTCATTTTAGGGGCCGGCTAGCCTGCCTCTGTGAACATATCATTTAGGATTCAGAATCACAACAGTTTTCCCCCACCTGCTCTTTCATTTGGCTGCTCTCCAATTACATTTTATTCAGGAAAAGTCCCTGGATCTGTGTTAGCCTCGGGACAACATTTAAATTCATGTTACTGGAGGCATTCAATTTCTGCAATCAGGGGTTTCCTTAGAGCTGCCCCAGTGATGCATACTCATCTTCCCACTCTGACTCTGCATATCTGAGAGGTATCTCCCTATGCTCCATGGGCAGCGGTTAAATGCTGTTTTCTGAGTGGCAGTGTCTCCACTCCTGAGTGCTATCTGGCAGTGGCTCTTGTAGGTACCTTCCACATCTGGTCCTTCCTCATAGACCTGGCAGTACCTATCAGACCTCCACATCACATTTGGATCAGTGGCATGAACTTCGTATGTTCCTTGGGTTGAAATGACATTGGTATGAGTTGATGATCTGGGATTGGAATTCTCTGGGTGGAGAAGAGCTAATTCATTGACCATAGCTGCCTTTTCCCGAGATCATGTGGTTACCTGGAGCAGAAGTGGCACTGACATATTTACTGTAGCGAATTCTGATGTCATTTGCAGGAGCAAAGAAGATAATCCCCTAGCTTCTGAGAGCACATGTATCAGCCAACAGATTAAATATGAGAATTATATTACCTGAATGGAGAAAGAAGGTAACTGAACTGTACAAACTCATTTAGAAGTGTATGGATCCTGTGTTGCAATATATATTGATTGGCTATTGTGGGACTTAAAACCTTAATCTGTTTGGCTAACATAACAGCATGCAAAGCTGTTGGGCATATAATTTACTGCCTATACATAACACAGTGCAGGGTAATGGCACTACCTATCTCAATCTTACAATCATTCACTAAGCACCTGTTCTGGGTCAGGTTTCATGCAGAGTTTAGCAGGGTTTTTACAGGTGAGTAGAATCCCCTCTGGCACTCTAGCTGCCCTTGAGGAGCTCAGAGTGAACTGGAAAAGAGAAGGTGTATATAGGGAGATCAATGTGGACAGAACATAATTAACAGCACTAACTATTCAGAAGAGCAGGATGGCCAGAGGAAGCTGCGGTTTCTTCAGGCCTCAGGGCTGAAACTTCTATGATGGGGTATAGGGGTAAGGCAGGAAGTCAAAAGGGGGAAGAACTGTACAGGCAGAGGTAGAATATATGCCTGAGGTCATTTTATTTATTTATTTATTTATTTTAAAATTAAATAATTAATTAATTTAGGCTGCGTTGGGTCTTCGTTGCTCTGTGCGGGCTTTCTCTAGTTGCGGCGAGCTGGGGCTACTCTTAGTTGCGGTGCGCGGGCTTCTCACTGCAGTGGCTTCTCTTGCTGCAGAGCACGGGCTCTAGGCGAACGGGCTTCAGTAGTTGTGGCACGTGGGCTCAGTAGTTGTGGCTTGCCGGCTCTAGAGCACAGTCTCAGTAGTTGTGGCGCAGGGCTCAGTAGTTGTGGCTCACAGGCTCAGTAGTTGTGGCTCGCGGGTTCTAGAGTGCAGGCTCAGTAGTTGTGGTGCACAGGATTAGTTGCTCCGCGGCGTGTGGGATCTTCCCGGACCAGGGCTCGAACCCGTGTCCCCTGCATTGGCAGGCGGATTCTTAACCACTGTGCCACCAGGGAAGCCCTGGACTGAGGTCATTTTAAAGGATGCTAAGTGGCAAGCACGTGGGATGTGACAACCACAACTGCCACCACATATCACACTCTTTATGGTTGTGCATTTCACACACAAAAACGCAGGCTGCCTCCTCTCAAGTCCTCGTCTCTTAAGAAGGCGCTCAACTGTTTCTGTCTTTAGGAGGCATCACAAACTATATGTGGTGGGAAGAACTTCAAGATGATCTCAAGGTCTCTGCCCCCTGTGGTCACTCCTGTGATTATGTTCCTTATTATATATCAAAGGGGAGATTATCCATGTGGCCCTAAATTACTCACATGAGCACTTGAAAAGCAGAGTTTTCTCAAGCTGCAGGCAGAAGGAAAGTCAGAGATTCCAAGGGTGAGAGGGAGTCAATGGGCTTTACTGGTTTGAAGACAGAGGGGGCCACATGAGAAGGAATCTAGGCGACCTTAAGGAGCTGAGACAGGCCCTTGCTGGTAGCCAGTGAGGAAAGGGGACCTTAGTCCTACAGCCCACAGAACCGAATTATGCCAACAGCCGGAGTGAGCCTACAAGTGGGTTCTTCCCCAGAGCCTCCAGGTTACAGCCCAGCCTGGCAGATACCTTGATGTTAGCTTTCTGGTACCCAAAGCGGAGAACTCAGTCAAGCCTGCTCGGACTTCTGACCTACATAATTGGGAGATAATACATAGGTATTGTTTAAGGACACTGAGTTTGTGCTAATTTGTTATGCAGTAACAGAAAACTAATACACTGTGTGTGCATGTTTGCATTATGCCTAGATTTCCTGTTAGGCATTTTAACTTGTCAGTTCCTTTACGTGAACATTCTAAAATGACAGTGATATCTAAAGAAGAGTAATGCTGTCTTGTGTATAGATATCATATGCCTGTCTCTCCATCATTAAAGCACTATGGCTGCTTTTTGGGAGGTGTGGGTTGTTGCATGGATCCGCCTGACTTCCTTGGTCCTGCCTGTATGGAGACCATTTGTCTCCATAAGGGAAATAGCTGTAGGAGCTGCAGGAGAAAATCGTGGCCAAAATGGCCTGACATTAAATTCAGTTCTATGTCTTTAATTGACTCTTTTATATCACTCAGTGAAATGTACTTTAAAATTCTTAGTTTTTTTATATTTTGATAGTTCCATGTCACTCCAGTACATTTGTGCCTGCCCCTCTGGAAGAGTTGGTAATCTGCATGGTTTGCTTTATTCCACTTATTTTTATTCTGTAGAATACTTGAAGTGTTTTCGGGAGCCTGTGAGGACAGTTCCATAAGTTTAGTGCTTCCATAACAGACATTCCAGATGGCGTAACCATTTAGGACAGGAAATGCAGATCCCTGCCGCAAGAATTTTTGGAAGTCCTGCCATTTTCTCAGGATATGGCTGGGATGTGGGCCAGAACCCTGAAGGCTCAGACTTCTGCTAATACCTCTTTTTCCTTGCTGGGCTGCCAGAACTAGAGGAAACACTTTTTATTTTTCCCTTCAGAATGAAGTTACAGCGTCAGCCTGAAATTTTTGTAGTCTTAGGAATCTACTGCAGTATAGCTGCCCTTTCACTGGAGCTGGTTGATATGTCTTCAAAATCTTCACTCTTTTCCGTTCTTGCAAAGTGTAACTCCTTCTCCCTTGTGAGCCTTCTTCTGCCAGAAGAATGAACAAGCACTGCTTTGAACTTTTGACCCAGTACTTTCAGTGCATTTGAATCCATTCCACGCAGAGAAAATGGCCTTTGCCATCACTAACTAACTTACCCCTACTCATCAACTAACTGGTACCATATAAGGGTCCCCTGCAAGGCAGTCTGGGGTATACTTGACATAGCCAGGACAGGACTGTCAGATAGTATTTAGACTTCCTTATTAAACCCTAGGTATAGCATCACAACTTCCTAGCCCCCTGAGATATTCTATTGAACAACTCTGGCCCACTGGGCTTTCTCTGTACTGGAAGCTCTGTCCATTTTTGAAAGCTGCTTTTTGAAATTGGTAGGAGCTGTGCATTTAAAAGCCTTGTTTTGCTCTTTCTTGGAGAACAAAGCAGGAATGCACTGTTCCTCAGTGCAACCTTCTCAAACAGCACCTCAACCAGGGGACAGGGATGTGGCCAGGATGGGAAGGAAGAGGACTCTGTGCTCTGAAGTGTCACAAGTGGAGGATGGAAGCCCAATATAGAAGTGTCCTGCTGTTGAGTTCCTACATGTGACTACCACCTACCTTTTCTCCTTTTGTAAGAGGGAGGGCAGGCCTTTGCTTTCCAACTTTACTGGTTATAAAACTGTGGTTCAGAGAGATTGGTATTGCTTCTGAGCCCTAGGGTATCTCCCTTTAGGTTAGATTGTAAATGACTGTGAAATGTGTCTATCTTTTGTGGTCTCAGTTTCTCCCAACAACTCTGCATCCAGTTACCTGATGAGTTATACATGATTGCTTTTAATCAACGCCCACTTTCATTTTTCCCCATCCTTCAAGAAGTCCCTGGGGTCATTATCCAATTTAAAAGAGCAAACTTAAGAGCTTGGACATCTGTTGGTACCAGTGGAGCTAAATGAACATAATTTAGCATCAGCAAGAGCTGGATTTAAATGTGGTTTCATTTTTGGTTAAGCAATTTGTTGGAAGAATACTTCCAGAATACTATTTGTATGCTTTTTTGTCTTTGGGTATTTTCTTAGCCTTTTTACTCTTACTTCAAATTGTAGTCCTTCTTCCTTTCTTATAAATCCTCAAAAAATTCTGCTACCTTAGTGAATAATTGTATGAAAAAGATGTAGGTCTCTAATATTAGCAGTTAACTGGGAGAGAAGTATTAAGTGGGCAAAAGGTGTCATCAACCTGATTTCTTTCAGGAAATGCGCAAAGAGGGAGCTGAGATAGAAACATGGTTTTGATTATGGAAAATTGTTTAGCTTATCTGAGCCTCAGTTGTCTCTCATCTGAAAATTGGGACTGATACTATTGACCTTAGAGAATAGTTGTGAGAATTAAATAAGATAATGTATATATAGAACGTTCCAAAGCTCTTGCCACATACTCATAATTCATTAAGTATCAGCACCTATCACCTTAGTTCCCACCCATGATCAATAAACAAATTCTCCTTTGCTGAACCAAGCATCAGTGAGCTAGGTGCTAAGAGAAAAGAATATATGAACCTCAACTCTGAAGAAGTTTCAGTATGTTTAGTGACAAGATAAGGAACAACACAGAAAAATTAAAATTTATGGGTCAATTTCTGCCCTATATTTCTCAGTATCCCAGTGAAACATTCAGTTCCACCTCTTATCTCCAATGGGCTGTATCTTTTTGTGCAAACGTAGTTTCCACTGCTGTGAAGAAAGGGCCAACCGGTGGATGACGTCACTTTTCCCAGTGAGACATGCACTGACCAGACTCATACACACCCTTCTGTGGAAAGTTCAGCACATCATGGACACCTAGCATGAAGCCCACAGTATACTCTGTTGGGTGTTCATTATAGTGTTTATTTTAGCATATACTATTTTCTTTTCTTTTTTATTAATTATAGAAAAGAAAAAATGATTCTGGGACAGTTCCAAGAGAAAATATTTGTTTCTACAATATTTAATCATTCAATTTCTCAACTAATGTTGGCATTCCTAAGGCTTTCTTCAGGAACTTCCTCCCCAAAGCAGACAGCTCCTCTATAGGAGACTCCTCTCAATTCCTAGGTTTTAGACGCATTTTCATAATTTGGATGGTTCTCTACGATGACAACAAATCAGTTGTACAGAACCACGTATAAGTAAATTTGAAGCAGTTAAACAATAAAGTTATAGTAAGTCAGCAGTAAGGGAAGGTTGTTTTTTCTTGCATCCTTTTCATTTGCTTTTTTTTTTCTTTTATTTATTATTTTTTTGTGAGACCATTACTTTAGCCAATAGAATGTTCACTAGTGCAATACCCATAGGAAATAGCCATTAGGACAACAAAACAATGGAGAAGATACTTTAAGGCAACAGTCAATTCAAATGTCTTTTTTAAATTTTTTTTTCTCCTAAAAACCAAAGAGGTTTATAAAACGCACAAGCCTCCAAACACTCCCATGAAAACTACTCATGGATAGTCAGATGTGAGTTTTAGACAGGAAAGAAGGCATTGACAAAGTCCATTTTCATTGCATGTCTAGTTAATGACAATAGGAAAATAAAAATAGAATAAAAATAATACCTATCATTTTGCATTTTTACTGTGTGTTAGGAACTATTCTGAGTGATTTATATTTATTAACTTCTAAAATTCTTGCTACTCCATAAATATTCCATTTCACAAGTGAGGAAACTGAGGCACAGCAAAGTTAAGTAATCTGCCTACGATTATACAGACTGCAGAGCCGGGTTTTTATAACTGCCTCTGAGCAAGATAAATGGAGTTTAAATATAGTTCTTTGGCCATATGCAAATGTGGAGAATGAGTATCACTCCATCTAGTATATCAACTGAGAAGGATGTGAGCTAGGACATGAACTGTCTACCACAGCCTGTAAGGACTCATGTGTAATGTAGAGTTAACATGTAAAACATAACCAGGTCAGGGTCACCAGAAGATTAGATGCAGCTGGAAAAACTCTCCTGCCATCATTGGGGCACTAAGTCTAGTTCTCACATCTGTGACAGGTATTGTACTGGACTTCCTGTTTTGCACCATGAACTTCTTAAGAGAAGGAGCCATGAGCATCCTTCATGGATTCTCCATAAGAAAACTGTAAGCTCCTCTAGGTCAAAAGTTATGTCTTAGTCATCTCTTTCCATCTCTTTCCTTTGAATCCAGGCCTAGCATTGTGCTTGAATGGCACATATTAGGTGGTCAGCAAATGGTAGGTTAAGTGTTGAGTGCCTATCATAGGTTCAAGAATATGTTTACTTTACAAACATTTGATTTTCTGATAAATAAAGGAGCGTGAGACATACCCTTGGGGAAATAACAGTGGCTAATCCTTCACTAAGCTCTTCCTCTGCCTACCCTGATGCACATTCCTGATTACGGTGAGCTTTGTGGCTGTAAAACTGGGCGCAGTGTATATAAATATTTAAAGAAAACATAAAGAAAAATAAGTTGGAAAGTGATTAATGGAGTTAATTTTCTAATTATATAATAACAGAGCATTATGTCAAAAGTATGTCATTAAAAAAAGATTACCTATAATTAAATTTTAAATTTGATTGAAGAATGTTGAATTCATTACTGCATCGAGGAGCTCCCAGGATCATTCTTTTCTCCTATTAATTCTGTTTCTTTGAGGACAAACCTTCATTTCATTTGTAAACATATTTTTTTAATTTTAATAAAAATTTGTATTTTAAAAATATTCAACCAAAGAATCAGCTACAGAAAAGAGATTACAATGTTAGAGGATAAAAGAATTGTTCGTTCCTATAAAAGGCAGAACTAGGAGCTGGTATCTAAGTTCAGCTCTATTTGTCATCATCTCCCTCTAAAATGGGGATGTATGGGAAGAAATGCCGAATACCACCCACCTGAGAGAGTAGAGAGACTCCAGTAACCACTGAGACAATTGAAGAGCGTGAAAAAGTATAGTTCTTATCTTTCAATGACTACTCTTTTGTGTTCATATAAACGTAGGTGAGGTACTCTAAGTAGTTGACCCATCTGGATCCTTTACTAGTTTTTAGGTTTCCCTGGAAACTCCTTAACTATAGCTCAAGGAGAATTGGTAAATAAGAAGTAATCACTGCATTTACAGTTGTAGTAGTGTGGACATCCATCACCATGGAACAGGAAAGCACAGGAATCAGAAGAGCTTTACTCCCAACTCTCCCCAAGGTAGGTTGGCCAACGTATAACTTCTTCTCTCCGCGAATTCACAACATAAGGAGTGTACCTTCCTCTCCACTTCACAGAGCGGTTCTGGTTGTCAAATGAGTAATGTTTATGACTGTCTATCTTAGAACCCAGAAGGTATTTTCCAGGTATAGGTTATCAGATCAACAAGGCCTAACCCCTAGTTGCCTTGTCCTGGACAACAGGACACCAGCTAGCCTGACAGGTATCCTTTTCAATGCTTAAGGTATGAGGCACATGTTATGTTTTTCATAATTCCAACGGCCGTCAAGAATTGTTGATGACCTAGAGAGAGCACTGATTTTTCTGGTGGTGTTTACGTGCATGCTTTCTGCAGCCATTAGTGGTCCTCGTAGAATTGATGGCTTTTTGAACCATGTCAATGAGATTATTGATTCTTGGAAGGGTCCTAATCTAGGAAAACTTTTTAAATGTTTGCTATTGGCTTTTATTAACATATAATGTAGCAACAGGATTGAAAAATTCAAGCATTGTGTGATTGCCTGGAGATCTCCAAGTAAAAATCAATGTAGCTAATCTATTTAATGTCACGAAACACACACACACACACACACACACACACACACACACACACACACAAAGTGAGGGAAAGTCAGTTAAGATTCGTTATCAAGAAGGTGATCTTGTGGGAACGTGCTCTGCTGTGCCAGCCAGCCTTCCAGCCTGTTCCCTGCCCTTATGTGCCCGGCTGTCTTAGCCAGAATCTAACACGCCAACCTCCCTGTGGCTCCTTTAGTGCTTCCTCACCCCCACTCTGGCCGTATTTCCCTGCCTTGTCACATATAAGTTTCTGGTCCCTTCCTCTCTTCATTCTGTAGCTTCTTGCCCTAATAACCCAGCAGACTGGAAAACACCATCAGTCAGCTCTTTATAATTCTTTGTGAAGTATTCATCCTACCATCAGGCAAGAAATTGGAGCTGTAATATCCTTATGAACACAAGCTCAGTAATGGCTTATAATGTCTAGGGCACTGGGCATGGAAAAGTGACAGACAATAATTTTAAAAACTGAGATAACTAACATTTAAATGTCCAAAGTGATAGTGAATCAGACACAGCTTACTTACCACAAAATTAACAAGCAAAAGAATGACCCACAAGTATCTCACCCCCTCCAGCACACACTTTTAATTAACAGAAACTCGTTCACCTCTTTTTTTTCGGATCCAGAGTGAACACAGTATGTCCCTAAATGGTCATATCTTTTTAAAAAAATGTTGATATAGGCAAGAGAAATTAAATTGTAGCATGGACAATAATCTACTCACAGTGAGGAAAATCTCTCAAGTAATAATTTTGGAATTCCTACTAAGTTATCAAAAGAAGGAGAAAAATCCAATTCCATTTTTCTTTATGAATCCGTCTAGTCCTATGGAAAACAATGAAATACACTATTAAGGCAGATAAGTCTGTGTGTCCCTTGGTGATAAGGGAGCCACGAGGGGAAATGAAACAGGGCAAGAAAACGGGATCACTTTTATATCCAAATTTCAAAATGGGTGGCTAAAGGGTAACCAGTAGTTATAATGCTGAATTTCAGAAAAGTCTATTGAGGCAATCTCCAAAGTCTGAGGGAGTTAATCTGAGCTTTGGGCATCTTATTAATAAGAAGTTATCAAGGTATCCACCAAGCAATGTCTCTCTCCATCAGGCAATGACTTTGGAAGCTTTACCTAATACATATACACACACATATACACATTCAGTGATACTAGCAATCTAGACAAGAAGTGATTAATGACTACTTACAGTCTACAGGGTACGGAGGGCTTGGCACCTCTGTCTGGTGCGTGCTAAGGCAAATGAAATGCTGCCCATGAAGGAGACCATCTTACCTCTATACTGATCATACATATGTACATGTTCTATATCTATAAAGTATTATACTGTTCTAGGTACGAAGGGGTAGAAGATGTATGGGTTGTACAAGGTAGGTTTGAAAACTAGGTTTTGTGCATGGGCACATTTTTATCCTCCCCTACCGAGCATCCCGCCCCACCAACCTCATTACGGAGCACAGAAAGCTGTGAGAGCATCTGTCGTATCCTTGCTGACATCTTTGTACAAGTATTTATCAGTCACAGAGTGGCTAAACAATTGAGGCGGTTAGAGAGGAGACTTGGTTGGGTGCGAGCAATGTAGCCTGGGCTAGACATACACTGCCTGCTGGGATGATATGAGACCATTGTGAATAATGAGCTTCCAGTTAGTTACTCCCTGAGAAAGTTCTCCCATTATTGAGGTGGCAAAGCCAGGGAGAGTTCAGCCAGAGCTGTGACCTACAGCGTTCTTCATCTGCCACAAAACTACTAACTAGAATTAATTTTGTAGTAAAAATTATGATAAACATATTGCAAAGTGACTTACACAATGTTCCTTGCCTCTCCATTTTCCACATTTAATCCTCATATCACCTTTATAATATAGGTATGATTTTACTCATTTTGCAGATAAAGCAACCAAAACTCGGAGTATAAGGATCATGCTTTAAATTACCCAGTTTATTGATGGCAAAGCCAAAAATGGGACTCAGATATCTTAATCTAATTTTATCTTCAGTAATTCTAGAAATGTGGATCAGGAGACCTACATTCTTGTCCTGGATCTGATTCCAGATCACTGCTTGGCTTGGGACCAGCCACTTACCCATTCTTTGATTCTTCCCATATTTAGCAAAACTAAGATGAAACAGATAAGCACTACATTTTTTTTCCTCCCAAATTTCCATTTGGGAGCATCTATACTACTAAGAAACTGAAATCTAACCCTTCACATTCTGATTTCTCTTAAGGCAATGGAGATTCTCTAATATAAATCAGACTTAAAATAAGGAGATGAAGCTCCTTTAGGAGGATGTGGGGCATCACCAGCTAATGAAGGGTTAATTAATGACTATCAAATTTTAAACAAGCTTTAGAAATTTGGAAATAATGTCACCAATTTACTTGAGGTAGGCAATAAACAATGTAAACATTCCATTTGTTTATTGATTATTACTTACAAGGAACTGAGCTAGACATTTAGAATCAGATATTAATGTAGGATGCCCCCAGTGAGTGAAACCAGCCAATTAAAATGAATGTAATACAATTCATGGTACAGGAATGTATGCATGAGATTTCCATGTAGGGATTTGCTAGAAATTTTATAGAAGAGTTAATGTTTGAATTGGATATAAAATTATCAGGGGTGATTTCCAATTCGATACAGGTATGGAAATAGGGACCTCTAAGCAGAGGAAATAGCATGTGCAAATGCATGGAAAATATGCATGACCATAGCTTAGAACACAGATTTAGAAAACCTCAAAAAGCGATGCTAGGGAAGTATGCTAGGATTTGGTTGTAAGATAACTTATTGCTATGCCAGAGGGTCTATCTGGCAATAGAGAGCTAGCAGAGTTTAAAAAAAAAAACACACCATCTTAATTTAAAACAAAAACAACTTTCCATGGAATTTATTCTTTTGTCAACTTTTGTGAAGTTTCTGAAGTCTAGGTCATGTTATCTTCTCAAAACAGAGATAGACGATACACTGCCAAGTGTCCCAACCAGCCAGTTTTGGATAATCATAGAATACAGGGAGTCACAAACATGATCTTAAGCCCAATTGCTGAGTTGCTTTCAATGGTTATTTTGTCAATAAGACAACACTGCAAATATGACCAATGAAAGAAGAAGAGAATTCCTAACACACTTAAGGGAGAGAATATGAAGAAATAAACCCTACGGAAATCTGAAAAATGAATGTATTTAAGGGACTTCAGGGAGAAAAGATGATCAGACTGATTTTTACTGACCAACAACTATCAATTTGTAATACTCTTTTAAAAATTGGCAAAAACAAAGCTATGACACAGAGTAGAAATGATTTGAAGACGTCATGCTTTTGTGGTGGAGTTTAAAGGCTCTCGGAAATCTTTTTTGAGAAAATTGAAGACCTCACACAGACAAGGTAGCCTGTGGAATGGCCAATTCTAAGTAGAAGACTGCACTTGAGTCATTTTCCAGGGAAAGGAACTGGATTCCTTTTGGAGTCAGTCACCCTCTGTTTGGTCACCCCTTAGAACAGATGCCCTAGCTCTAAGCAGCTCTGGGACTTTCTTCAGACTCTGGCCATCAAGCCCCGGCTGAATGAGTCTAACAACTCCCTCTAGATCTCTGAAAGGATGATTAAATGAGTCATAATGTAAGAAAGAAAAAGGTGCTAATATTTCAGTTTGAGGTCACAGCTGTATGTAAAGGATATGGGGGGAGAACATTATCCATTGATTTCTTACATCCTTCCTGTGGACCAGCAATTTAAACAAGCATATCCAGTAGTCCCGGAAGGTCTTGCTTTTGGAAGGTGCCTAGATACCAGCAAAGCCATGAATGCCGCAGGGGACATCAAGGAGGCAAGACCACAAAAGTGAGAGATGCAGGAGAGCTGGGATACAGACTCTGGCATCACCACATGAAGCTCCCCATCCTGGGTAAGAAGAAACAAAAATGATTTTACTGACCTGGGGTTCCCTCTCTAGCTGCAGCCTAGCCCCTTGCCAACCCTTTCCATGCTAATTTCTTGAAAGGTTTTCTACTCTGTTCAGTTTCTTCACCTTCCATTCACAACTCAGTGCACTTTGCCAGAAGTGCTTTTATCTGGGTACCAGTGACCTTCAGATTGCCAAAGCCAATGACCTTTTTAATTTCTTTGTCTTACTAGACCTTTTTGTATTACTTGATATTACACCTTTCTCCTCTTGTTTCATGATAACAGCTAGTATTATTGAGTGTTAAATATTTGCCAGGCACTGTGCTAAACATGCGTTTAACACTGTACTTTTTTTTTCTGAAATGCAAATGTGGCACATTCCCTGGTGAACAGACTAGGGCATATGTTATATAGCAGAAGCTGAGTGGAGAGTCCTTTTAGGGCTCTGTGGACCTAGGGATACCCTGTTCAAGATTCCAAACCCCCTCTGCTCGTGGTGCTGAGTCTCTGATCTTATTCTCTGGCTGGATGGCTTTAGGAAGGGGCCAGAGCCCGCAGATAAAGTGTTCAGAGAAGCAGGGACCAACTCATCAGGCAATAACAGATGCTGGGACATGCCTGTGACCTGAGGTTTATTCAGTCACTGCCTGTCTCCCATTCCCATTCTGCTTCTCTCCCTAATAATTTTTGCTCTGAACTTTGCGTGGTCACAAGGAGAAAAGGTCTCTTCTGTGTGGGAAGCTAAGACAGACAGGTAATAACTATAAGGCAACCACGTTACACACAACTTCAGTTTTATTCTAAGGAGCAAGGGCCATACAGATAATCCAGCGGTGAGTCAGTAAAGCCCAAAGGAAACAGAAATGGAGTGTGTTTGCTGATATTGATGGGCCACCAATAAAAGAGAAGGTAATGCTTGACGCAGCATGAATGCCAATGATGATATTCTTTGGTCTGGCACATACGCACAGCCAGAGCCCTAAAGCTCTGAGGTCATACGTCAGCCACACTTGGTTCCCCACATGCTCTGGAGTCTCCCTGTGTCTTTAAAGGCAGTTTCTTTATAGTTTTCATTAGCATGGAAAATAAGTTGCCAGTTCTCTCTCTCTTGGCCTCTAGTGATATTTACTGGAAATACCTTCAAGTCCAACTGAAATAAAATTTCCTCAGATTTATTTCTATTTAAAGACATTACTTATGTAGAAGGGTAATATATTTCCTCTCGACGTTCATGTAGTAATGTCGCCACATTATTTTCCCCCCTCAATTCGTTTTTCTTAATAGCAGAAAAATGATGAATTCAGGGAAAATTCACTTTACATAAAATTCTGTGAGTCTTTTCGCCGGGCCTGGAGATATGAATTCTGCAGGATTGCACTCAGCAGTCAACGGTGCTGCTCAGCGCACAGGTGGGTGCAATCAAGGCAGATCCAGGCCGGTCAACATGGATGGTAATAAAAGTTTCCTCTGTTTGATTATCTCTGCTGTGCTACGTCTTGGTCTACAAACTTTGTGGAACTTACCCCAATGGATCTGCGTCACAACTCTTCCAGGTCAGTATTAATCAGTCCTATGTTACAGATAAAAGTTGAGCTAAAAGAAATAGAAGATGTCCGAGACCACACCATTGCTCCGAGGTAGAGTCAGTGTGTACACTCATGCCTGTCTTACTCTGAAGCTCTTGTTCTCTCTTCTGTGCCATGCTGTCTCTGCCTTACATTTCCACGGCTGGTATCTATGTTATGTATGAGTTCATGGTTTCAGCTTAGGTGGAGGGAGGAGTGAGCTAGACACACAAAACGATAATTACCTGGGCAGAACGCATAGGCATGTGCTATTCTGCATGGTAGAAAAACCATCAGATGAGTCGTACTTTAGAGAAACAAGAGCTTTGAGAACTGGAGTGGTCAGGAGTGAAGGTTGAGCAGAACCTGTTGAACGTTGATACCACCCTTGTGACCAGAATATGATTATTAAATAAATGAATTAAAGAATGAAGGATACTACTCCTGGTCACTGAGTGTTTATCATACCCTGAGCTTTGTAAGAAAGATGGCAGGTGAACTCTCAAATTTGAATGAAAAATCTGTCAACGGGGTTAGAAATGACAACCCTGGGATTATTTAGTTCTTAAGCTTGGCTGCATTTTGGAATGACCTAGGGTGTTCCAAACAATGTGCTCAGGCTACAACCTGTACCGATTATGTGAGAATCCCTAGGAATGGGACCCAAGCATCCAAGCATCAGTAATTTCTTAAACACTCCAGCTGATTGCAGTGTGGAGCCAGATGCCAGTGCAACATGATATGAAATGTCCTATGATAAGGGCCATAACCTGACACAGGGTAGAGATTTATTCTGAGGCAGTAGAGACCTGGAAACTGAACAATTTGGACAAAGTTGATTCTTCCCAAAATATAATCTGTAATATATGTCACAATTAGTGACTTAGACATACTAGTAAAACTTGAATATCAGAAACATAGGGCCCATTGTCAAATACATTTATAAAATGCTGACTAACCGCACAGGTGTTTGTTGTTGTTGTTATTGTTTTAACTTCAGGCCTTTTTAAGAGCCTTTACAGTTCTAGCGTGTGTTATATCTGTCAGGTATGTAGCACTTTCTAACTTGATGTCCCTGTTTGCTTTGTTTGTTTTACATTTGGTAGAACTAGTGTTTCACGGAGCCCATTCTGGGAACAACAACTACAAAGTGTCGACAAAACTAAGAACAGCTTATTTTGAAGTCTAGGCAGCCTATGTGTTTCTTTAGATACATTTGATCCACACAACAATATTATGATTAGGAATTAGCATATGCATTTTATGGATGAGGAAACTGATGCTTTAATACTTACCTTGGTTAAGTTCACACAATAAATAACAGAACTGGAATTCAAATCAGGTCTATGATTGTTAATTCAACAATGCTATCTTTGTATTCACAGCCTCTCAGATTTTCTCAGTAAAGTCCCTTGCCCCTCCAGGTTGAGCCTAAATAGCAGTTACCATACTACAGCAATACTGACCACTGCCAAGTACTTTGCACTCTTTTAAACAGTTCAATGTTGAGGTTAAATTCTCCTATTAAAATCTCTCTGACTTCTGTTTATCTGACTAAATACACTTTGTCTGCACTGCAGACTTTGTGTGCATTGCAGAATCATCGCTCACGATTGCCTTTCTGCCCCTCTATGACTTCCCTAAGAAACGCCCTATCTAACCAATGCCTCACATTGCTTACGTCCCTTTTCCTGCTTCCCAGAGTTCTTAAATTCTTAGGTAGTGTCCTCAAACAAACAAGCAGTGGTGACACCAGCTCATTTTCTTCTTCTTTTAATGATTGGATGACTGTGCAGGGTGCTACAGGAATATGCATGAGAGCTTAATTATATCCTCTGCCTCGCTGAGTGAATGTTGGCTAGCAAGAAGCCTCTGCCTATGGTGTAAAACATCACAGAGATCAGATTGGTTCCCCTTGCATTTGCACATGGCTGATAATCAGCTCTCTCCATACACAGGCAGACAGATGAAGCCAGTTATCTGAAAAGGTGTCAGTGTCCTGTTAGCATCTGCATGTGTCTTGACTTTACACTCACAGCAAACTCAGTAGCAGGCTGAGCAACCCAGATCTTCTCTTGATCTGGATGAGTAAGTGATGCAGCCTGGAAAATACAAAACCACTTCCTTTTTCTGGAATCACAAGAAAATCATCTGCTACCATGAGCAACATCCTCACATTATCAAAACACGTTTTTCAGTGCCCCAAAGTTCAGCACATTCAACATTTTCAGATATGAAACATCTCTCAATATGAACAAAATGCTTTCTGAATACAACATTCATATATCGGGCACCAACTATGTCCCAAGCACTATGACAATTATTAGGGACAAAAATAAGGATAGAAAGTTAGATGTTATGTGAAGGCTCAAGAGCATTTCCTTTAGATAAAGCACAGATTTTAATTTGGGGCCTCATTGCTACCTCCACTCTGACTATTCAGAAGAACTTCTTTTTCTTCTCTCTCAGCTATGGTCTATATAGATGAGGCTGTTGGTTAAGTGACCTTGAGGAAAGAGGGTGTTTTTGTAGATGCACTGCCATTCATTCCATAAACATTCCCCACATATCCCCATATCCGGCAATATGCATACAGCACACTTTAGTCACTCTCTATACTACGTTAAATCAAACAAAGTGCTTTCCCTTTTAGCAGGAGAGACACAAGCTAATCAAATCATGGATAGAGGCACATACAAAGGACAGTGGGAACATCAGAACTACATCTACGTTCAAATCGTCATATGTTTTTGCAATTTCCAGGTATTCAGCAGGGGCAGAACTGTACGTGGCAACCAGAATCAAATTAGCAGAGGTCCACAGAACCCCTGATATGCTCCTACTTAAATTAGTGCAGCTTCTTCTATCACGGAAGGAACTGACATCATTTCTATTCACTTGTATGCTCACCAGCCTCCTTAATACAGCTTCAGGAACTAAATGTTTCCCAGTAGACAATGCAGGTGTCACTTCTGAGAAATGCACACACTCTGTTAACACTAAAGGTGGCAGCCAATTCTGGGACTATAATTGGAGCTTTTCTTCTCCATTCCAGTTGCATGATTTCTCTTTCTCTTCAGTGACTTCCCTAACCTGATAAATGAGTACAAAGGCTCAGCCACATGCTACAGCAAAGATATTTGCTTAATCCCTTTAGCCATCTGTAAAGCAAGAGTAATACACTCTAGCAGCGCATCAGTAGTGAGTGTGCGTGTATGTGTGTGCATGTCTGCATGCATGTCTGTGTGCACTAGGGCATAATGCAGATAATATACCCAATGAAGCCCACCCGGAAAGCACATTGTGTTTTTTTAAAGATTTAAATAATACAGGGCAAAGCCATGGCTTGTGAGTCTAAAGTAACCCTCTAAATTGGTTATTCTCATTGCTCACTTGCACATGAATGTGATCATTGATCATTAATTTTGACTCTAGGTGAACAATACTTAAGAAAGTCTACTATATGCAATTCTAGAATTTGCTTTAGCCAAGTTCAAATTCTATGCGGTGTTAACTCATTTGTTTTTCATTAAGTTCTTTATTAACAGCCAAATCCCTTGATTATTACACTTCTCTGAACTTTCTTGTTAATCTTACTTATGAGTCACATAATGCCTGAATACATTTCTCTGAAATGTTGCTGAGATAAAAGAGCTGACACTGACAGTAATTAACTCCTAAATAAATATTAAAATGAGAGGGCATCGTAAATACCCCCAGTGCAACGGATCCATGCCTAAGTTCCTAGGACGTTAGGCAGCCAGTCTGTCACTATTTGAGCTGAGGGCAGCTCTGTCACTGATTTTGGAAGATATTCCTCTATACTATTTAGCCTAATTAGCCTCTTTTAATTCTCGGTTTTAGCTAAAATACATATTTTATACTTTGCTTTTCACACATTTGGCCTCTTAGTCATATGTTCTCCTGGCCAATTCTCCACAGCTTACTTGCATATAAAAGTTCTCCCTAGGTAGGGACCGAGTTCAATGGTTTCCCCTACCCACCCACCGCCTACCCCGTTGTGAGGGATCCTTGCACACAGCTGGCTGGAAGCCCAAATGGTGTGTCCCATGTCTGTGTTGAATTGAGGTACATTTGTTCATAAGATATTCATCTCAAATCTGTCAAACAAAAACTGTGAAAGTGTTGTGTGATTGGCTGAGGCTGTCTGTTCCATAAAAAAGCAGAAATCACACCAGCACAAGTGTGATGTCTGGCATCCAACCGACAGGGTTGAAATACTAGTTGTGACCCAGATTAGAGGCGTAGCTTTGGGCAGGTTACTTATCTTCTCTAAATCTTAATTTCCTCACGTGTGAAATGTAGAAAACCAGTATCCTCTGTTAAAGGTGTTGTAATTAACATCTTTGTATTAAATGTACATCTGTGTATTAAATGGCATAATACAAGTAAAGTGTTTCCCCAAGGGCTTGGCAAGGGCTCAACCATCGACAGCTATTGCCGATCTTTATTAGGAGTTCCGATCAGAGATCTCTGGGCTGTGGCACCTTACAGCTTCCTGTAAAAGGTAGATACAGAGCAGCTTCAATTACTTAGATTTACCTGGCTATTTTGACTGGTTCCTCTATGGTAACAGTGGTAAATGTGATGAGGCTTAAGCTGTATTCTCAAGGGAGTCTTGTCTTTTAGTTTCAATGTCTTGTCTTTTAGGCACAACGTGTTTCTCTCTGATCCTCCTCTCTAACCTGCACCCATCTTCAGGAAGACAGGTGTGACACGTGGGTGGCCAGCACCCTGCCTGCTCTTTTGTTACTCACATGGCAGTGGGTGGCTCCAGAAGGTATATGCCAAAATCCTGTTGAAAAAGACTGAGCATATATGAGGGCAAAGGTACCGAGATTAAAGGGAGCTAAAATATAGAAGATGAAGTCACAGAATAACAGGGCAGATGGGGTGAATTGCACCTTGGATGGATTGTGGAAATGATTGTGTATGTTCCTAGCTACAGGTTACAGTGTGTGGGTCAAGAGGACCCAAAGTGGTAAACTATACTCTGTCACTCGGCACCTTTGCACTTCTCTGACCCCAAAGGTCAGACAGTTTAAGAGTAATCTGCTTGCAGAGTTTAACCAGTTTAGATAGTGTGTGTGTATGTGGTTTATTTGAAGATTGAGATGCTGAAAACCAGGCAAATAGAACTAGCAAGAGGTCATAGGACCTCCTCTGTCTTGTTTAATAATAGCTTAATTAATCCCAACTAGGAAATGCTGGACCAGGTAAATACATAGACTGATGAGTGTGCTGGCCATGGAGCCTGGAGGGGGAGGGGCATATTTCCATGGGGAGAGTTCTGTGCTGGCTGTAAGAATACCCCAGCTTCAGTCCTGGCACTGCCACCCATCACTGTATAATATCGAACAGTTGTTCTCAAGGGTAGTCCTGGACCAGAAGCATCAGCAGCTAACAAACAAACTGGAATTCGTTAGAAATACACATTTTCAGGACTCCCCCTAGACCTACTGATTGAGGCACTTTGGAGAAGGGATCCAGCAAACTGTTTGAACAAACCTTGCAGATGATTCTGATGCATAGTGAAGTCTGAAAACCAAACTCAAGTGATGAGCACCGGTGAGCTTGTAGATACTCTTGATTCGTCCTGTGTTCACAGGCCATTGTATGCTCCGCTAACGTGAAATCAAGGAGCTACTCAGAGTCAGAATCTTTTCAGCCACGGATAGAAACAGGTCTTCTCATCTATTTCCTGGAAATTGATGCTCTTCTTCTGTATCTAGAGCTCCACAAAGGACTGACCGGTAATCAGGGCTCAGAAACTGAAAGGGAATATGTGGAAAACATATTCTCAGGTTTTGGAGAACATCTTGTTCCTTCCTTTGGAGGGGATCATGACACCAATTTTTGGAAACTCTGTGGTTAGCTAGAGCGAGGGACTGCCAGTTATAAGGTAGAAAGGCCTTCTTCCTTTCTTCTGCCTTTCAGGGAGCTATCAAAGGGCTATTTTTCAAAGCTCACTGTGTCGATCCAGCAAGCAGTGGTACTAAGGTTGATACTTCCCCCATTCAGATCACACATCTATATTCTAGTAATTGGGCATTAAATTAATCTAGATTATAGTCTAAAGACTGAAATAGTACAAACAAGATTTTTTTTAAGTTAACACTTACAGAGTTTGAACCCTCTTTGTATGTTGCAAGAGAAAATACTCCTTTAGACATGCAGTTAACAGAGCTTGGAAGATCCTGCTGGGAGGATGGAAACAAACTGAGATGTCCCACAACTCTGGCTGTGTCCCCTTTGGTGCAGTGTGCCTGTCAGGTTTGGGGAGACCAACTCCTTCCAGAAGGAAGTAAGACTGACACTGTTCAATTGCGGAGCTCTCTCTGTCCCTGCCTGGGATTTATTTCTCCATCCATCTTCTATTCTTCTTGTCTATATTCCAATAGTTTCCCTGTCCTAACCTGCAATTTTTATGTGCAACCATTTATAATTTTTCACTTTTCTACCAACATTTTTCTTTCCTTGGTGTCATAATCCTTCCTATTTTCCTATTTCATTTAATCTTATTTATAATTTATTCTATAAATGTGCTACTTGTGATAACCTTATATGAGATGTCATTTCTGTGATGATACTAAGGGTATCCATTCAGGAAATATTATTTCTACTTCGCTTTGACCACCTCCCACAGATTATTCCCACCTAATGTTGATTAATTTGTAACCAGCACTTTTAAAAGCAACATCCCATCTCTAGCATGAAAAAATGCAACTTTAAATTATTTTGCACCGACACACACTCTTAAAGAATTAAATATGCTTAAAGCCAAATGATGGAGGAGCCTTTCCAATGAAGTAGAAGGCCTGCATTCTGACATTGCCCTGCCTGATGGGGGTGCCTTGGTGCCAGGAGGGTCCAGATGCAAACCCAGCAGAGTGTCAAAGTCAAAGTAATTCAAGCAGCCCAGGTTTCTGCCTTGTGCTGGTGATGCAAGGTGTATTCATTGGGAGATGAAGTGGTGCCCTCTCATCCATCTCCAGTCCAGGAACTGGTGCACTCCTGAGCAGAGGTTTAAAGCCCTTGGTCCACCTGTCTGTGATGAGTTGGTACAGTGGGTTCATGAGACAAGGGGACCTGACCAGAGTCTTGCATTTTCATTTTGCACTGGGCCCTACAAATTATATAGCAGACCCTGCTGGGAGGGTGACTGATGAATTCTGATTGCTTAGATCTAATCTTTGCACAGAGTAATTACTCAATAAATATTGTTGAATGGATGTATACCAGAGTCAGGCCACAACCGTTTCCTACTTCAGATCTCCTGAGTCACAGCTGTGGCTAGCAGTGGAAAAGGGACAGCTTTGATGTAGATATGACATTTTAGTTTTAAACTCAATTAGACTGACTTTTAATAACTAAGTGGCAAGATAGTTATGGAATCTGCCCCAAATATTATTAGGATATATATTTGCCAGTAGGAAGGCAATATTTTCATAGCATAGTTGGGAACACCTATTGCAGAAAAGTAAGGTTGTTTCATGTCCACACTTCCGCTATTGAGTTTATGAGCTGGTTAAAAAACATGACCTTCATGGTGGGTTAGTTATGCCTGGGAAGACAGCAAAATTAGAGCCAAAATAGCTTGGAATCAGAATCTGAGAGAAAGTTAAGAGAATGAGGACATGGGCAAACTGAAAACTGAGTTAGAAAGTTAGTGAGAGAAGATGAGAAGAAAGCTATCATGGGAGACTTTGGAACAAAGGAGGTGGCAGCTTGAATGCCTGTGTGTAGGTCAGGATCCTGTGGGGACACTCTTTAAACAGATTCTGACATTTCCAAAATACAGAGCATTAAACTTCCAGCTTGGAACCAGGCTAGGACACTAATTTAGACCAAAAATGGGGAAAAGTAGTGATGTTCCACTTTTCTCCAATAAGCCTTTTCAGTGCTTGGGACTGAGTGTATTGGAATCTAAGAGTTACGGTAGAGAGTGAAATTATTCTGGCAAAGTTGTTGTGTTTCATATTTGGGGACTATAATATAGTGTCAAGTTTGTCATCAAAGATGGCTGCCTTTCATCCATGGCAGGGATGGCAGTATGAAAAAGCAACAAAGTTAGCAACCCCTGGGTCAATGGGCATAAGCCCTTGCATCTCAAGCTGTATGGCATAGGAATCTGTTTCACTGTGCTTTGCTTAGTATAGAGTCTAATATTAACTTGTGCTTGACTTTGGATTGTCTTCACAGTTTTTAGGGATCTTGATATCATCTTCACTGGCTGCCCCATTTTAAGATGAATTAAGATGAGCACTCACTGGTTGTGGCCTAATCCCTATAGTATCTACTGAGGACCCCATTATTGCTATTATTTTCCACTAGCAGTACTCACGTTGGCTGTTACTCTGAGTTTCACAGCATCCTACTCTCATAGTCCTGAGCGAGTCCCACAGCCTAGCCCATTCCTCTGGGTACTGAAGTGAAATAGGTCTAAAATCAGACTAAGGAATAGTAAGACCAAGAAAGAAGGCCTGCTGCCATTCTAAGGATTCTCCTAGATTGATATGTAAATGAGTCAGAAACACCATGAACTCATGAACCTCACCCCTCCAGGGTCAACTACCAATGAGGCCTGAGTGCCATGAAGTCTGAACCTAAAACAATTCTATCCTGACAATCAAAATTATTTACGTGCACTGTTTGAATTCCTCATAATAAAGGCTCTATTTATATCCAAGCTAGCCTCCCTATTTTAAAATCTCAACAGCTTCTAATATACTTTACATTTAAGTTAATATTTACATCATAGTTTATACTTATAGTTTATATTTACAACACAGAAAACTTACCATTTTTTTATTCTCTTGAGGTAAGATTTCAATCTAACCATGTACACAATAGAGAATGCCATTTAAAATATGTCAACTAGGGGGAGAAAAACCAATTTAAAAGATCAGTATAACGAAAGAATCAAAATAAAAATAATCTTTGTGCAAAAAACAATTATAAAAATTAAAAGGTAATTGTAATTCTCATAAATATTAAAAATTGTTTAACTTATTCAAAATAATTTTTAGTGATAAACATCTCAGTAGAAAATTGGATGGAATTTCAAACATACCAAGTCAATTTCAACAGAAATCTCAAAAGGATTTTTATGGGCTTTGACAGTGTGTTCTAAAATAATCTAAAAGAGAAAATGCATATGAATAATCAAAACTTAAAGAAGAACAATAAATATATCTAAGCCTTTCCAGATGCCAAAACATATCATAATCCGTAATAATTATTTTTGAATAGTACTAGTATAGAAGTAGATCAACACAGAAATGGAATAAGAAGTCCAGCAACAGACTCATATGAATATATTTTTTTTAATGTATCTCTGAATATGTATTATATAAACACAATCAGAAGAGCAAAGAAAAGCTGGAAAACCATAAGAGGCCTTTTACGTTTATCAAAATGGTTAATACATTTATAGGAAATGCTTACATTTCTCGAGGAATAAAGAGTGAATTAAACACAGGGAGCTCAGCTTGGTGCTCTGTGATGGCCTAGATGGGTGGGGTGTATACATATAGCTGATTCACTTCATTGTACAGCATACACTAACACAACATTGTAAAGTAGTTATACTCCAATAAAAAAAATTATGGAATACAATTTTTGCCCAACACATGAACAACATAATTAATACTATGAAATGAAATAAATGTCAATTTATCTGACATTCATTTGTTAAGTAAAATAAATTTGTCAATTTCATATAATATAAAGAGGAGTGTAAATTGATACAACTTTTCTGGAAATTAATTTGGCAATATATAGCAAAGGATTTAATATACTTTTAATACACTACACTTTGACCCTGTAATTTTGCTCATAGGAAAGTATCTTAAATAATGATCATAAATACAGATAAAGTATTGTGTACAAAGATTTTTTTTTTCCTAAATAAAAGACTCAAAATTTCAATTTTATGAGATTGGTGAGGATATAGGGAATTTAGTCATCTTGTATTAAGATGATTGTATATTAACCAACAGTTTTTCTGGAGATAAATTGGGGCCAAAATATATGAAAGTCTTTAATGTTGTACAAACTCTGTGACTTAGCAATTCCACTTCTAGGAATTTACCCTGAAAGTATAATAGCAAAAAATTATTTAAAATAAGTATGAATTGTGATTCCAATTTTAACTTTATATAGGGGTCAGTACACTTTTGTTTTAAAATGCTAGGGAATAAAGACCTCAAGCTTTATAGGCCATATAGTCTTTTTTTTTTTTTAACGTCTTTATTGGAGTATAATTGCTTTATGATGGTGTGTTAGTTTCTGCTGTATAACAAAACATGGTATAGTCTCCATCTATTTGTATCATCTTTAATGTCTTTCATTAGCATCTTATAGTTTTCTGCATACAGGTCTTTTGTCTCCTTAGGTAGGTTTATTCCTACGTATTTTATTCTGTTTGTTGCAGTGGTAAATGGGAGTGTTTCCTTAATTTCACTTTCAGATTTTTCATCATTAGTGTATAGGAATGCAAGAGATTTCTGTGCATTAATTTTGTATCATGCAACTTTACCAAATTCACTGATTAGTTCTAGTAGTTTTCAGTTAGCATCTTTAGGATTCTCTATGTATAGTATCTTGTCATCTGCAAACAGTGACAGTTTTACTTCTTCTTTTTCAATTTGGATTCCTTTTATTTCTTTTGGAGATTAATCCTTTGTCAGTTGCTTCATTTGCAAATATCTTCTCCCATTCTGAGGGTTGTCTTTTCGTCTTGTATATGCTTTCCTTTGCTGTGCAAAACGTTTTAAGTTTCATTAGGTCCATTTTTGTTTATTTTTGTTTTTACTTCCATTTCTCTAGGAGGTGGGTCAAAAAGGATCTTGCTGTGATTTATGTCAGAGTGTTCTTCTTATGTTT
>NC_041225.1:41534448-41534970 GCF_002837175.3 Physeter macrocephalus
AGTTTTACTTCTTCTTTTTCAATTTGGATTCCTTTTATTTCTTTTTCTTTTCTGATTGCTATGGCTAAAACTTCCAAAACTATGTTGAATAATAGTGGTGAGAGTGGGCAGCTTTGTCTTGTTCCTGATCTTAGTGGAAATGGTTCCAGTTTTTCACCATTGAGAATGATGTTGGCTGTGGGATTGTCATATATGGCCTTTATTATGTTGAGGTAAGTTCCCTCTATGCCTACTTTCTGGAGGGTTTTTATCATAAATTGGTGTTGAATTTTTTTCAAAAGCTTTTTCTGCATCTAGTGAGATGATCATATGGTAGTTATCCTTCAATTTGTTAATATGGTTTATCACAGTGATTGATTTGCTTATATTGAAGAATTTTTGCATTCCTGGGATAAACCCCACTTGATCATGATGTATGATCCTTTTAATGTGCTGTTGGATTCTGCTTGCTAGTATTTTGTTGAGGATTTTTGCATGTATGTTCATCAGTGATATTGGCCTGTAGTTTTCTTTTTTTGTGAC